>NC_056476.1:28648040-28948040 GCF_008729295.1 Plectropomus leopardus | reverse complement strand
AAAAGTCTTAAGTCTATTCTTAAATGTGGAGATGGTGTCTTTCCCCCTGGACCAAACTGGAAGATGGTTCCACAAAAGGGGAGCCTGTTGGCTGAAGGCTCAGGTTGGGCATGGGCCTCCCATGCTCCTACACTAAAAGCACAAAAAACAGATATATTTGAGGAGTTCAGAGTGAGAACAGTCTGTGGGTATGTACTAAAGTTGCATTGCAATTATGAGAGCACTTAGGGAGGTTGGCTATGAAAATGTCTGTGAGCATATTGTGCTAAAACTTCTGCAGCAGGGTTTATTTTTTATCAGTGTTTCAGAGAAGCACCATTGGTGTCACTTTCTAAATGATGATTCATTTGAAATAGTTGCTTTTGAAGTCAGATCAAAGCTGCACTGCTTTAGTAAACTTCTTTTCAGAGATGTTGACTCTCTGCCACTGAAACTCAAACATGTAGCGAGTGGTGTGAGTGTTGCCCGTCCACGCCCAGCTGACGCCTTCCCGTTATGACCACCAGTGACTCAACTGGGAATAAGGCCCTGAAAGACTGTCACTGAAAAGAGATTTCCCAAGCAGGGTTGAAGAGGCCAACACATCAAGGAGCCAGGGTGTGTGTCAGGCTCTTCATGAGCCATACATCACTGACACTGACAGTGGGTAGAATGGGCTGTCAGAGGCACTGGGAGTCACTCACTCTGCCAATGCTTGAGTTTGTGGTGTACACTCTTTCCCTCTTTGCCCACTCCTCCCTTTCCTCTGTACAGCCCCGACAGCACAACAAACACAGCCTAAGGACACAGCCCGCAACAGTACCACCTCATCTGTCATGCTGAAGAATGGAGACGCAATTACTCATTTTAAAAAGAAATCTCAATTATAGAAGTCATTTTCACAGGCTGGTCGGGACACCAAGACTGAAATAATGGAAACTTCTGAATTTAGGAAATTTGTGGTAACAAACAAGACCACTGGCACCCACAAAACTTTGACTGAGCTAAACCACTTTCTAGTGTTTCACTGGAAGTCCCTCACATGACCTTGGTTTAGTGAAGTTACTTATGTGGCCTTAGGGCTGATTATTGTTTGTCTTAGCCCACAGAGACACATATTTCAGGGCTGAGGAGAGTGTAATTATTTGAGGTAAGCATTGGGGACAGAATATGATATATTTTTTGCTTGTATTACAATGGAACACAATGACATCTCATCTCACAGTGACTAGAATGTGCAGCCTGGATTGATATTGTCGCTTGCACTCTAGTCCCAGCCCATACTCATTCTGAACACGTCAAATAACACCGTCCTGTCAGTGCTTTCGGTGTACGAATGTGATGCAACAAGCCTAATTCCATGTCCAACCGGAATGTGGTTGGACAGCGTCAGATCAATACACGCTCGGACAGAGCTGGTGGCATTGTTGCCAGTAACCACGTGATATAAAGAGTGCAAGTGTGCTTATGGGCCTTTTTCTATGCCTTACCATGGGACTCTTTTGCCTTAACCTAACCATCCATGACTTTGTTGCCTTATCCTAACTGTCGTGATGGTCCGTTGGGTAAATGCATGGACCATTCCACTTCATCCCACCATGTGCATTTGTTGACATAAGAGCGTAAACAGCTGACGCAGAAGGATACCTAAAATGTCATAAGTAGATGCAGAAGGTCACTGACAGAGTGGCACCATGTGACAAGTTTGGATGAGAACGTGTTGGTTGCTGTGGGAGAGTCTGGCAGGCAAAACATGGAGCTGTCGAGGTTAAGCATGGCTGTGTGCGCAACTGGATGATAAAATGTGATGAACGGATAAACCAAAATTACTGCCCTGGGATTGAACAGTGTACATCCATGTCTGTGAAAACATGGATGTTTCACACACATCTTCCTGCGTATACTCAAAATAGCCTGTAGCAGCTAGCTCAGAGCAACACTGACAAATTGGCCCTCACAGCAAGGCACCTGGTGCGGTCAGAGGGCTTGTTTGGCTGCGGCGGGCTCTGGGTACAGCTGTGGGTGATTTGTATAGTTTGCTGTGGATTTATGAGGTGTGATATAAAAATAAGAACACCACATTATGTATTTCCTAGCCAGGTCTAACAAAATGTGAGCTTCAAAAAAAAAAAACAATCTCATACGTTGGAAACAGTGGAAAGGCATCATCATGGACAAAATAGTCCCCCACTGAAGTACATTTCCCCCTTTCGTGTCTTCTATCGAAGTCAGACCTGCTCAACGGCATACATGAACTTGAACATGTGATTTTTATGCCTCTGCAATGGAATAAGCAGTAGAGGAGGTATTGCATTTTCGGGTTGTTCATCCATTTGTCCACACTAAGTGTTTTTTGATTGTCTGTCCAGCCATCTGTCCTATTCTCATAAATACGATTACTCAAAATGCTGTGAGAGATTTTTTTTAAATTTGGCACAAACATCCATTTTGAACTCAATGATCAAATGATTAGGTTCTGGTGGTCAAAGGTCAAGGTCACTGGGACCTCGTCTTTCTCATTTATGCGAATGCAAAATCTCAAAAACACTTAAAGGAAATTTATTTAAATTTAGCACAAACCTTCAAATGGACTCAATGATGACCCAATTACATTTTGGTGGTCAACATGGTCACTTTGACTTTGCATTTTTCATGTTCAGGTGAAGCAAATATCTTAGGAAAGCCTTGAGGGGTTCTCCTCAAATTTAGAATGAACATCCACATGGACTCTAGAATGAACTGATTAGAATTTGGTGGTCAAAGGTGAAAGGTTAAGGTCGTCGTAACTTTGTCCTCGCATTTGTGTGAACACAATATCTTGAGGATACCTTGCTGGATTTTTTTTTCAAATTTGGTGATGAACTGGTGACATTTTCATGGTCAAAGGTGAAGGTCATTTTGACCTTGCATGCATCTCATTCTCGTGAATGAAATATTTCAAGAAGATCTTGAGGAGGTCCTCAGATTTAACACAAACCTTCACTTGGACTCAAAAATGAACTGATTGGACTTTTTTGTTGTCAAAGGTCGAGGTCAATGTGATCTAAGAAATCCTGTTTTTGGCTGTAACTCAAGAATCCTCTAATTCTGACAAAACTTTACACAAATGTTTTATTAATGATGAAGTGATGATATGTCATAGTCCAAAGGTCAAAGTTCAGCACTGCAAAAACTCTGCAAGAACATCTTTCTGACTGTTAATCAATCTCAGGAACAGAAGGGAAGAGATTTAGTCAGATACTGAATTGTTGACACAAATCTTGGGTGTCCACCTTGAAACTGTGCTGATTGTCAAGATCTTGTATGCTCCTGAGAGTGGATTTGTAAAAATCATCCATGTTTTCACAGGCACGGATGGAAACCGTAACTGCACTTGACTGGTGCATGGAGGCATACAACTACGGTGTGTTAATTCTGGTCTTTAGTGTTCATTACAAGGCAGTGCAGCTCTGATAAGACAGTGTACACAGCAAACACACAGAGCTGTTAACATCACTTCACACTACACACAATCATTTCAATATCAAATTAAAATCACTTGCAGGGTCAGTGCAAACAGTAACCACCTGACAACTGCAGACACCTCAGGAGCCCGTGTGTTAGCGGCAGAGGGGTGCAGGCGTTCCCTCTCACACTGTGTACACAGTCCCACATTTCAAACAGTGGCTCGCAAAAAGAATTTCTTGTCAAAACACAAGGGTTTTTGGAAAAGGAAACTGCCGGAAGTTCCACAAGTGTCTTCTCTTGCTGTGTGTGTCAGATCTAAAACAGGCCTGTCTCTACAGCAACTGAGTTTACATGAGCAAAGGAATTATCCTCTATATACTCTGCCTCAAGTTGCAGTCAAACTACGTTGTTTCTGTGGGACGGTTACATCCTGAGAGTGAAGCCACATGTTGTTCGGTTGGTCTACTTTCCAGCAAAGTCCCACCTATTAAACATGACTTTATTATACTTCCTTTGCCATGCTACCTGCCTTTCTTACCAGCATTTACCAAATGTGCATCAACTCAGTTTGATGGTCTGTGAAATCAGATGTAAACTTAATGCATTGTTCTATTCATGTCTTTATAAATATAGTACAATTTATAACTAATTCGAAGTTATGCCATTTCTTTCAAACACATAAAATACAGTTAGGTGTCTAATCCAATCAATTTAATGTCCTCTGAAATGTCTAAATTGAATAAAAAATGTTCAAAATCAGCATAACTGCAGTTCTGAATTCTGAAAATATCAGAAATAGATCCAGCATCCTCAAAAATTCCCAGAACAAACCAGATGAGGTCGAAAGTTTGACAAGCAGTTACCTACATCTGTAAATATAGGCAATTATGTTAATTTATGCAAATTATGTACATTATGCATATTGGCCAACATATGCAAGTTAGCATCCGGTTCACTAGGGTGGTACAAGGGGCTTTATAGGTTAGGATATGGACTATGTGCCTTAAGCTTAATGAAAAAGAAAGAAGAAGAAAAGTTATGAAAATATGTGTCTGTCTGTGTGTCCTCCATTTCTTTTTCTAAAAAAATATCTCTACTAAAGATGAATATATTCAAGATTCTAACAACATCAGGTAATAACGCTGCTGGTAACCACGTAGTATAAGGAGCTAAAGTGCACTTATAGGGTGGGCGGGGAGGTGAATGGGTCCCACAGATGACTTTCATGTGGGAGTCCGGAGTTCACTTCCTGTGTAAATGTGTTTTTTTTTTCTTCTACACATTAGCGTGTGTCTCTTTTGCTGAGTTGCTTGTCCTTGTACCAAGCAGTCCACAACCTGAGACTCCACCTTTACATCTAAAGGCGACCAGGCACTTACTGTCAGGGCTCCTTGATTGTGAAAGGATCTGCCTGAGGAACATGCTACATCACAATCTTCTTTTAAATCCCTTTTGATGACTTTTCTTTAAAAAATAATCATTTTGCCTGAGGAACATGCTACATCACAATCTTCTTTTAAATCCCTTTTGATGACTTTTCTTTAAAAATAAATTATTATATAAATGATTATTTTTTAAAGAAAATATGATTATTATAAAAATATGTAATATTATTATTTTTCCTTTTTTTCAACTATTTTATTTCAGTTCATTTTTGCTTCAGCCCAAACCTAGTGCAAAAAAACACATGCCATTATACTAAGATCTCATTAAGCTCAAGCAGAGTCTCAAAACAACAATAAAAAAAAAATATTATTATTATTTATTATCATTATCATTATTATTATTATTATTATTATTATTATTATTATTATTGTTGTTGTTGTTGTTGTTGTTATTATTATGATACTGTACCTTTGACATTGCACTTTGTCTTTCAGTGCTCTGTTTGGTTCAAAATTCAGCCATTGTTTACATATTTTTCTTTTGTGTTGTATATTTCTGTCTTTTTTGTATTCTGCCTGTGTGTGTTTTTATTGTGATCTTATGTGCACCTTTTAAACATTGGTTTTAATAAGAGCTGTAAAGATAAACTTTATTATTATTATTTTTGACAAAACCTAACCATCTGTGACTTTGTAGCCTAATCCTGACCATTGTGACGGTCCCCTTTGGTTGCCATGTGCTCCTGTCGTGTAAACATAAGGACTGTGCTGCATCATTACACCATGTGTCATGTTGACATCACAGTAAAAGCATCCTGGAGCATAAACAGCTGATGCAGAAGGATACCTAAAAGTAGACACCATGTGACCAGTTGGGATGGGAATGTGTCAAAATAGCTCACCTCTTATGTCCTAATGTGTCCGTACATTGTGTTAGTGTTCCCATACTTCATGACATCTGCACGTTCACACTGAGTGGAACATGTAAACACAGCGCTTGACCACACAGTGTCTGTACCTGTGGTGGGTCAGTGGGATTTAACTCTAACCTGCTCTGATTCCAGGAGTTGACCCAGAGCCAGGTTACATGAGCAAACAGGCAGAGAACAGAATCCTATGCACATGTAAACAGAGCCAGCCGAGCAGCAGTCATTAGATCAGGATCCTCCTCCTCCTCCTCCTCGCTGCTTGCTGCAGAGCTGTTACACCAAGAAGAGCTGACTGGCTGCCTGCCAAACTTATCCACTACAAAGGACTACTGATTCAAACTTCTTTTCCTGTTTAGACAAGGGCCTGAGGTATGCAACATGGGTCCCAGGACCAAATGCGTCACGGTGAGAGTGCAGCCCTGGCGGGAATCAAATGAATATACTGTACAGTGTAGAGTTTACACTGTGTGAGTGGGATGGGATGCATTGTAAAACAAAAAAAAAATCCTCCTCCTCTGTCTTTGTGTCTTGAATGTGCTCTGGATGTAAAGTTTAAACAGCTCAGAGGAAGCGAGGGCAGTTTGGAGGTTCACAAAATGATTCAGTCAAAAGAACTACAGCCCATGGAAAAATACATGTTAAGGGATACTTTTCTGTAGTATATTTTCCTGTCATAAAACATGTCTTACTTTATTAAGTTTAGTTTATCTATTTGCAGATTTAAGTATACTGAAAAACAAAGGCTATAAAACAGTTTACATGTGCAGGTGAAGTTGAAGTTAAGTCGAGTTAAAAAGAATAACAATGCAACATTATGCAAAGTATGTAAGTAAGTAAGTATGCAAAAACATATCTGCCACCCAATTATTAATACTGAAAAGAAATAAACACAGCAGCAAATAAATCAGTGCAATGCAGAAATAAGCCACACAACACAGCTTTATACAGTACCATTTTTTTTATATTAAATCATTTTTAAGTTTCTTTTTTGTATTGACACAAAGAAATGGAAATCTGTAAAAAAAAAAAAAAAAAAAAAAAAAAATCATGTTCCACAATTTCACTCCACAGTATTTCAACACTACTGTCCTCTAGATGTACAACATACTAGTGAACACAGATGTTTTGTTTGCGTAATAGGATAACAAATAATCTGAGAATTGTAGCTAACTCATTAACTCATTAAAATTATCTGGTAAGTCTGTTTTCAAATACAGCACTTTAAAAATAAAAAAAATATGTATTTAAAAAAAATAATATCGTAAATGGTGAAAGACATTATAATTCATTTCTTCCTGTGGGCTTGTCAGGTGACTATTGTTCCATCCTTTCTCCCATGGACTGAACTGCTGCTGCATTGTATCAAGTTCTGGTTGAAATTTGCACTGCACCCAAATATCCCTTTTCTCCATATTTAGCATATGGAGGCTGTAAAAATCAAATAAATAAATAAATATATAATCTACACTGCATGTAGTATATTGATTTTTTAAATTTTCATTTAAAACATAGTGGCCTCATGACGAAAAAGGCATTTAAAGGGTTAAAATTCTGAAATCCTATTTGATATTAATGATTCGGACTGATGTTTATTAAAAAAAATAACGCGGTAACTATGATTTTTTTTAAGGCTGGTGTTTTGTGCATGAGTGTGCATAATATTTAATCGGGCTGATACAACTACTTTGGATACCAAAGTACAGTAAATATCAGAAACTTTGACTTTTACTCAAGTAATATTCAAATAGGTAACTTAAACTTCTACATTCAGGTATGTCATCCACCACTGTTTATGAGCTGTGCTGCAGCCAGCCACCAGAGGGTGATCCTGATGTTTTGGCTTCATTTTTTGGGGAGCCATCATGTTGTTCATCTTTAACTCATTGAGTGCCATTGATGTATATATACGCCATTCAAAAGCCAATGCTTGAGTGCCATACGTCAAAGTGAGTTTTTGGCAGCTGGCACAAGGGGGCGCTGTCACGATCCCCATGTGTAATTTTGGGTCTGCTGGGTCGTAGTTGTAGTACAAAAGACGGTAGATCAAAACATGAAGTGGAGTAGCCATGATCAGAGAGCAGAGTGATCTGTACAGAGGTGATTCCAAACTACAGCAACAAAGCTACATCAATCCAATATCAGAATAAAATGCCCCCCAAAGAATGGAGAGGGTCAAGTGGCCAGTTTCTGATCTCTTGTGAATAATTATATTGATTGATGATTGATTGATGATTATTATTATTGAAATACGACATGCGTCTGTTGCCGTGCATCTCTCCCTCTCTCCCCCTCTCTCTTTCTCTTTCCTTTTTGCCACAATTGTATTTTATTTGTTATTTATGACATCTATTGCACGTCCTGGAGGAGGGATCCCTCATCATCCTCTGCCGCTCTTCCTGAGGTTTCTTCCTTTTTTTTCCGTGTTCAGGGGTTCTTTTTCGGGAGTTTTTCCTTGGGTGATGTGAGGGTCTAAGGGCAGAGGGATGTCGTACACTGTAAAGCCCTCTGAGGCAAACCATGTTTTGTGATAATGGGCTCTACAAATAAAATTGACTTGACTTGACTCCGGTTCTATTTTGTGGGTTTTCTCTCTCTGAACTGGGGCCATGATTTGTTGCATTGTACTGTACTTTGCATATTTATTTTACAATAAAATAACATTTGTTTCACAATTTTCAGATGTCTTTTATGTCACTGAATGCAAAATTTTAACATTCAAATCATTGTTTTGCTTGACAGACTCCCTTTCACAAAAATGCATTTTTCTTAGCTTTCTAGAGAAAAAGTGGTATTTTTGATGAAACTAGCCTCTATTCAACTTCAGATAAATCAAGAATGGAACAAAGTGCAAACAAACGGTTTTATTCATGATGAAAAAGAGAGTTTCTTCATTCATTTGAGCTACTTGGTGTTTTCAGAGTCTTTGTACAAAATATTCTGTGGGTCTTGAAAGATGACTCAAAATGGCCAGAAAAGCTGGCACAAGCCACTTTGCATTATATAATAGGGCTGGCACTCAATAAGTTAATATACATTCTATGGTTCAGACACTACACAGTAACATCATGAATCTTCTATCTTTTATAATTTCTCTGGTGGGAACAGGAGAGTCCAATATTCTAGTTACCATCACAATGACATGTGCTGTGTGTGAGGTCACCTCAGGATGTTTTTAGTAGAGTGAACCATCATATTGGAAAATGTTAATTTCCATGTTGTAAGCATCTGACAGGATCAGTATTCATCTTCATCACAGTTAGCACCAGAGACAAGATCAAATGCCTGAGTTAACCCTCGGCATTACCAGGATCACTGAGCAGCAGGCATGCATAGCTAACAGCTGATCAGTGATCAGCGAGAGGGAAACTGACAGCGAGTGTCTGGACAATCAGCTCAGTGTGAACATACAGGAGAATATAATCATCTACAGTAGAAAGCCCTGCTAACAGGCCATGGCTGTTTTGGGCGTTTCACACCACAATATTAACCCCTTGAGACCTGGATCAACATCAGTTTTCTTTCAAATGCCTTTCACAGGCATTTCAATCTTTGAAATGTGAATAAATTGATTTTATTTCTTTAAAAATATGGAAAAGAAGCAATTCGCCATGAAAGGTCCCGCAAACTGCAAATATTTAGTAAATGGTAACAAGGAAATCATCTGAAAATTGTCTTTTCCAAAAACAGAGAGAATTATTGGAGAATATTTAAATACCAGGAAAAAAAATATCAAAAAGCAATATTTATGATTATTGTAATTCTACATGTATTAATAATTATTTTCAATTTTTGACTTTTCTTTTTTGCTGATATCAATTAATTGTCAATCAACTTTTTTTTTTTTTTTCCATTTCTTGTTATGTTGTACATTGCCTTCCTTTCATGTCCTGGAAGAAATCAAACCTGTTTGCTCATGTTTCAAGTAAGGGGTCAAAGGTCACACTCAGGCATAAAAAAATAATGAGGATAATTATTGTGATTCGTGATGAATAATTGAGAGTTCTGTTTGTTTAAATACTGGATGGAAAAGAAAAGGCTATGAGGTCATAAACAGAAAAAGTCTGGACCTTCAGGAGTGAAATGTGCTCAGTAAAGTTTTGTGTTTCTTGTATTTAAGAGGAAAAATAGCCTGGTGTTCTAGATCAAAGGTCAGGATGTTAACACATGATTATGAGTCATCCTCTGGGGACTGTGTTTCTATATTACTGACTTGCTAGCCAGTTGATTCTGTCCACTGTCTGTAGCTTCATTAAAAAGGTGTTTGGAGCGCTTTTTTATGAAGCGCTGGGATCTCCTCTGCACCCTGCCACCACTTTTCTGCTGAGGAAAAAAGGCTCTTAACCCTTTAACACCCGCACAGACATCAGAAATTGGTTTCATGTCTTTCAAAAACACAGGAAAAAAACATTATGACCAACTTGATAAAAAAAACGTCCTGCAAACTGCAAAAAAATTAGTAAAAGTTGGCAAAGAAATGATCTGAAAATTAGTGGGGGAGATTATTAGATATTATTAAAAATGAGTGAAAAATCTCTAGAAACTATATGTATAGTTGTAAAATTATATTTATTATTTATTATTATTTAAAATTATATATGTATATATATATATATATATATATATATATTTATTTCTAGTGGTATTTTTATATGCATTTTTATTATTTATTCATTTATTTATTCATTTTTGTTTTATTTATATTTTGATTGCATTTTATTTATTTATTTATTTATTTATTTATTGCGTATTTTCAATCAATTTTTTGCAACTTTTTACTCATTTCTTTAAAATTTCTGGGCTACATCTTGTTAAGTTGCACATCATTCTGCTCTGATGTTGAAGAAATTGTGCCAATTTGTTTAGGTTTCAAAGGGTTAATGTAGATTTGTTAATGCTTATTTTTGAATTCATCCTTTTTGTTGTGGGAACATATTTAAATTTGTTACATATGATTACCTCAAGTATTATCCCCTGAATACTAAATTTTTTGGGATGAACTGTTCTTTCCACACGCCTACCAGACACATCACAAATACATCTTGCTTTGGCATGGAATGGCCTGCAATGTGCACGTAAGGAACGTAACGTAAGGAAATTTGCGTAAATCAAATACATTTTTCATGCAACTGAATGCAAATTGCACTAGACTCCGGCATTCTCGTAGTTCTCTAGATGTCTCTCTCTGGATGGAAGTATTGACAGACGGAAGAACAGAACTACAAACCACCATCACCATCCTTAGTGTTAGGCTATGTCAGGCCAAAACATGAAATCAAGAATAGAGAATAAAAAGAAATATTAAGAGTAAACGTATCTGCACTACAAAAAGCCATGCCATTGTCTCTCAGTTTGGAGACATAATTATCAAGTCAAAATGTTTAATATATATATGAGAAACCATTTATTTACAAATACGTTTTTACTTTCTCAGTAATAATAAAAAAAAACTCAAAAAAGAACATTGACTAAGATTTCTTTTAAGGCTTAAGGATTTTTTCTATGGGCAGCTTTTAATAAGGATTCACAGGATTTATCAAAAACAATTAAATAATCAGAAATAATTAAATATTTAATAATTAATTTTAATGATAAATTCAAATTAAAGTCACTGTTGTTGTTTTTTTTCCTTTGCCTGCCCATTTATCACACACAGCACTTATACATCCCCTCAGCATAATTTCTATATGTAAAAGTTTATGATAAAATAGACTCAGTAAAAAAAAAAGTTGTATTCATTTGGTTGCATTAACAGTTTAATTAGCTGGTACCTACACTTAGTGAATACATCCCAATTTATAAATTTGTGTCCATTTTAATCATAATAAAAACATCTTGATTAAAGTCAATAAAATGTGTGCAAAATGTTACCACTTTTTTAGTGTGTGTGTTGACCCCCTTTTTGCTTTGTACATTGAACAGACTCCATCTGTATATATCAGTAAGAACATTTTTAATGCCACAAATAAATCATAAATCTTTATCTGGGAGCATCCAGATAAATTAGCAGCCGTCATGATGACACTCGCGATGCTATCTGCAGTAAAAACAGGTGTGTGTGTTTTCAATTGGCTTCTCTCAACAGTACATTCCATCGCAAAGAAACAGCTTAACCACAATACAACTTCTGTTCTTCGGATGAAACAAAGGAGGTTTGTGCTGTCTGTCTGTTCAGGAGGCTGAACCACCCCGCAGGCAAATACTTCACACGGCTGACGCACTGTTATTGTTTATACAAGCATATACAAAATAGCTTCAGATTTGAAAAACTGGCACATGGAGGGGGGGATAGGACCATGCTGATGTCAAAATACATATAGATGATGACAGAGTGAAGGTTATTTTTAAGCTCACAAAGCCAGATTAGCATTAATGTTAGCAACAAAACATGCTCCGAATTTGCCCGTGCAATGCGTATTTGTGGATATTATCAAGGTCATGGCCAAGGTAACTGCCAACACCTGAATTTCATTTGATGGGAGTGTCAAGGCAGTTGAGTGCAGGCCTGAATGCACTTGCTTGTGATGCTGGGACGTCCTAATAACGTTCAGAAACAGAGAGAGGCGGGGGTGAAAAGCCTGAGGAAAGGTGAAGAACGTTGGCATTTTGCACCACGTGACAATATTCACATTCACACTTGGAACTGTCTGTCTTCTACCATTGCCATTGTGAAATTTTCTTTTGTTGTCAATTGCATGAAGTATTCTCTAAACAACAAAAAACATATTTTTTCATCACTGCCCTCCAAAATAACCTACTTAAGTGTCTGATTTGACGCCTCTTTCAGTTGCTCACCCAAACTCATTTTGGACACCATAGAGGTACAATATATAGTACTTATTGGATTCATTTTCCTTCCTCAGAATCATATACAAAGCTCTCTATTATTTTGTAATTATTTTTAAAATTGCACTCTATATATCACTTGGCACCCCTCTTTTGCCTTGCCTTTTGGCGCGCTGCTACATTCCCAGGTGCATCACTGTCATTTGTTGTTCTGTGGAACTGTGTATTAGCAGGAGCCAGTGTGGTGATATTTGCATGTGCATGCATGTCCACACCTACGGCAAAAGCACGATCACCTTTTGTCACAAGCCGAGAAGAGCTGCATACATTAATCTAATGGGGTGCCTGGGTATGTAGGGGGTCAATAACTATTTGATGTAAATTGTGGAAAGTCCATGCAGTGCTTTAAAAGTAATCATTAAAATTTTAAAATCAATGCAGCAGAAAATAGGCAGCCAGTTATATAGCACTTTTTTAAACAAAGTTCCAAAGTGCTTTTCAGAAGACAATAATAAAACAAACAACACAGCGATCAAGTACAAAGGCCATAGAGGGTTAATAACACAAAGCAACAGCAACCTACTCAAGACTCATAAAAGCTTTCCTATAAAAAGAAAGTGTTAAGAAGTGATTTAAAAGATGTTAAAGATGGAGCAAGCCTGATTTCCATGGGCAAGGAGTTCCACAGTTTAGGGGCTCTGATGGCAAAAGCACGATCACCTTTTGTCACAAGCCGAGAAGAGCTGCATACATTAATCTAATGGGGTGCCTGGGTATGTAGGGGGTCAATAACTATTTGATGTAAATTGTGGAAAGTCCATGCAGTGCTTTAAAAGTAATCATTAAAATTTTAAAATCAATGCAGCAGAAAATAGGCAGCCAGTGTAAGTTTGCTAAAATGGGAGTGTTGTGTTCAAATTTTTTTTGTTAAAATTCGGGTGGCAGCGTTTTGGACCAGTTGGAGTCGGTGAAGGGAACTCTGACTTATACCAGCATATAATGCATTGCAGTAGTCCAGGCGAGAAAAAATAAAAGCACGTATCACTGTGTAAATTAGGGGGAGACAAGAATTTTACAGTCTAGTGCTTCACATTAGAAAAAAGAGAACCAAGTTTGCTGTGAATCCGGCTGCCTAAGCCAACCCAGCATTCAAGTCGGTGCAGGAGAACAGAGTGATCAATAGTGTCAAAAGCTGCACTGAAATTTTAAAGCACCAGGACTGAGCATTCACCTCTGTCGACATGATAAAAAACATTATTCCTTGCAGACAAGACATTGTCAATTAAACATGAACATAGATAAGGGTTTCCAACACATTCATGTATTTGTGGTGACCCACCACAATGAAAATATCTGCCAACAGAAATACATTTTCTGTTTTTTTTTAAATTATTTTTTACTTTTTTTTAAGCTGGAGCATTCATTAGGAGTGCTACTGGAATATATACACTGATTGGCTATTTATAGCACAAAGTACAGAGCTCACTCAGGGCAGACAAGGAGCAGCAGAACTGCAGATGCATTCAAAGTGAATCTTAACCATTCATTGTGCTCTCTAAAAGTTTGCATTCACTTACAAACAGCTGCTTCTCTCATTCGTCAATCTGAACCAGCCTGTTCTCAATCAGAAGTCATCTTTTGGCATAAGATCCCGATGCTAAAAGCCACTTTCTGCATCAGCAGTACACATCTCTGGATGGCGTCAGCAGCCTATCAGCTAAAAGGCACCTGTCACGCCCGCATGAAAAGGGAAGGGCGACATCAGGAAACGCTGCTGGTAAAGATTTTTAGTAATGCACCTTTTCACTGCCCTTGCTTTATGACTGTTTTTATGTGTTTTATTTGTTCCAGTGTGATTACATTTTTTTTAAGCACTGCTGGGAGAGGCACTTGCACATTTCATTGTATTTTGATACAATGACAATAAAGGCCTCTTATCTTATCCTATCTTATTTTATCTTATCTGGGTGTGACATCTGTAAGATTAACGAAAGGTGAAAATGTAGGTCCAATTTTCCTATCCTGTCACCAGTTAATAATGTGCAAATTTGAAAAACATAGCTTCATTATTGTCTGCACATCAGTTAAGGTTATTTAGGATTAGTTGGGTTTGGTTAAGGTTAGGGAAATATGATGTCTGTAACAGGATGAGATTTGCAGGCCAATATGGACATAAATCCTAAAGATGCTACAAACTCTGGATTAGTGCTCAGCTTTGTGTATACTGAGCACACACAGAAGGGAGGTTACTAAAAAGGTACCAGAGATGTGGACTCAGTAATTAAATATCTTCCACTTGACACAAAAAAACAAAACATCTTGAGTCTCTTGACTTGTAAATACTTGATAACTTTAGAGAGAAAAATTATAGAAATTATCTTTCCATTTTGAAATGAATTAACTGAAGGAGAAGGAGTCCTGGCTCAAGCAGCTATACAGCAGGACCGCATCCACTTTTTGCCAAAAAGAAAAGGAAAAACAACTTTAAAATTCATTGATGACTTTTGCAAACTTTAAATATTTCAATACTCTTTTGCAAAATTGCATAAATATCATGAGATATGGAGCAGTTGGACACAAATGCAGGAGACAGTAGGAACTCAAAAGATCAATTTTTATTTTAAGGAAACAAAGACTGATGTGAACAGCAGGACTTAAATACAAAGTAGACTGATGAGGGGATGAAGTGCAGGGGCAGAAAAAGGGCAGAGAAGCTCAGGTGAGGGGAATAAGGTGATGAGGCAGAAGAACAGTCAGAGAGCTGATTGAGAGAAACTGAGGAGCAGGAAGGACTAACAAGGCTGATGCAGGACAGCTGTGGAGATTGTAAATGAGGGAACAGCAGCACAGGAGTACAGGAGGAGAAACACACAGTAAACTGACACCCAAAAACCAAGAAAACACAGTCATCTTAACAAAAAACTGGCCAAGTTAAAACAAGGACAGACTAAGTAATGAAGGCAACCTAAATGAGTCTTAACAGACACTTAGTCTACCCACAAGTCTGAAGGAATCAGGACACGGCAGGATGTGCCAGTAAATTTGCTGATGAGCCCATTATGACCAGTCTAGATCTAAAAACTCAAAGTTCAGGACTTGGACTTGACCTAAGACTTGTCAGTCTTGAATCGGGACTAGTGTGTAGAGACTTGAGACTTACTTGTGACTTGGTGATTTGTGTGCTACCATTGGAATGCCTTTTTTTTCAGGGCTGTACATGACACAATTTTGCCACTGGATTTGGTTGTTCGAATATTCAACGATTCATTTTGTTTTGCCATACAAAGTTTAACAGGCTCAACGGGATGTTCAGTGTGAGCACAACAGCAGCTCAACAAAATTTTTTGCCAACATTAGAAATCAAAAGCCAGAGACTGTCGTAACTTGCTATGAGCTGTAAACTCTCCACTTTTTCATCTTACAGTGTGGTCTCCCTCCATCTGTAACACTGCAGCATGTCACAACTACAAAGAGTAGCGTAGTAAAGAGCACTCACTCCATGGCAAAATTCAGGGACCAAAACATCTCCAGAAATAGCAAAGAAAAAACGACAGCTCAGTCAATTGAGGGTCTCTGGCTAAAGATTCAAGCTTCTGAGTTTCACAGTCGTTACCAGAAAAAAACATTGTTTCCCTATGGTACTGTCAGCTGCTCCTCTCTAGCTGCTCGCGTTTTTCTGGAAGTTTTTGGGCCCGCATAAAAGTTAAAATATTTTCAACTTTTCCGCTTAAGACACAAATTCACACAGCTCATCACGTCACTTTTAGCCACGCACACACAGCCACGCTCCACAGGTGCTCCAAGCTGTTTTTCCAGATGCGCTAACAATGCGATTTTGGAGCGGTCATGTCTCGATCAGCTCTGTAGGGGGAGCATTTATTTTTACTTAACTTTCTGTTAATTTCACTTTAAAATAAAATGAACTCATACAATTCCACGAATATATATTTTTTATTTCTTTCTTTAGCTGATCTACAGCCTCAGTTTCTCTTTTCTGCTGTTTCTACTGCTATTTTTCTGTCAGTTTTTCTCCTATCATTCATTTTCTTTTTTGCTTGTTTTTTTTCCTTCTGTTCTGCAAGAAATCCTTCAATTTTAGGGAACTGGTGCATATAGTGCACACATTTAACACTCTGAAAGGAACCAAATTCCTTACAAGTACTTCTGACAGCCAGTGCATTTCTGTGTTCAAACAGGTTCAAATGAATAAAATGTGGATAGCGGAATTATAAGAGTGTTTTTAATTGTTATACTTCTATACAGAAAAAGCATTTAAGAAGTCTTCCCAGTTCATTCAGCACAGATCCAGCATGAGTCGAAGAAAACGTCTGAATTAGCCATCAGGACCTGGCGTATTATTATCTTGAGTGTCAGTAAAAAGCATTTCACTCATGCAGCATGGCTCTGACCTGCACTCATCAGCAACATCAGGTCTGTTACAGCCAAAAGCATCAAGCAGACAGCAGCCCCGAATGTCTGACTAACACACACATGCACACACCCACCCACACACACACACACACACAGGTATACAGCGAGAGATTTGAAACAGGAATTTGGGGAGTTGGTCGATGGCAAGTCTTAAAATAACAAACACCTGTATGTGTTCCCTCACAGTGCCGCACTGTTAGGAACCTGTTTTTCATCCAGCTTCTTATTCTGACGGATAAATGCACGACTCAACATGTCGGGTCCTCCCAGCTACAGCATGGAGCTGCTGCAAAGGCCAGGGGCCCAGTCTGGAGTCCTCTCTGCAAACACACTCAGCATGGATGAAGAGAAACAGGATGAAGTTTGCAAAATTATTTCATCCACATATGGTTTTTATTAGCCAGCATCATATTGTTGCTGCATGTATTTCAATGTATTCCTAAAATGGAATTTTAGGAATACATTGAAATACACGCAATTCATGAATTTTTATTCTACCAGTGTGACAGGGATAAACACTGGCAATCTGATTTATAAGCCTGGGACTTGTATAATTTATACCACAGTAGTTCAGCTGCAACTGTATGTATTTGTATGTCATACATATTATATTAACATTTATTAAGCGATATGAGCTGACCTTGTCATCAGGAGATGGTGGATGGTGTAACTCCCAGGCGAGACGCCTGCCAAGCTGCAGACCGCTGCAAACACTGTTGTGTTTTAGCAACCCATCACTGTTTTACTAGCAAATTTTAAGGCACCAAACATGGGTGTTTTTAGTGACCCATTGCTGTCTTTTAACCATGGATTGGGCAAAAAATATCTGTTGTTTTTTAGAAAGATGTTGCAGCATTTCCTGCCAGGACAGTGTAATGAAAAGTGATTGTTTTTTTTACAAAGACACTGTTGCATTTCTTGTAAGGATAGTGCAACAAAAGTGGTTGTTATAACTGAGACATTCCTTCATTTCCTGCGGGGATAGTGGGACAAAAAATGATTGTTTGTTAATGAGACATGGCTGCATGTCCTGCGGGGACAGTGCAATGAAAAGACATAAATGCATTTACCACGTATGTAGTGTGACAAAAAGTAATTGTTTTCATAGAGACATCGCTGCTATCCCTGCCTGGATATTGTGACTTAAAGTTTCTTTTATGGGGACATGGCTGCATTTTCTGCTGGGATAGTGTGACTTTTTTTTTAACCAAGACATCACTGCATTTACAACTGGATAGTGTGATGAAAAAGTTTTTGTTTTTTTCCAAAACATCGCTGCATTTCAAGGCCCCTGAAAGTAGGTATTTCAGTCCAAAAATAATGGCTCCCTCACAATAATGTCCTCATCAAAACCACGTTTTTTTGTCCCTAAACTGAATTAAGCACTGCTTTGTTGAAATGTATCCGCTACAAAATACTAAACAAACATTACATCCGTGGTTTAAAGAACCATACAATGTGATTGGGTTGGAAAAACATGCATTTGTGGTGAACACAGTCCTGACTTATGATATGATGATTCAAAGATGAGAAACTGTAATTTTTATGACTTTTCAGTGGCTGTAATACCCTACATTATAAGCAAAACTTTCAAGGTGGTGAATAAATAGGTCTTTCTTAAAACGTGATGTGCACAATGATTCACAGTGTGAAGCCTGGATCAGAGGGATTAGTGCTTCCAATCGTTATATTTTTGTTTTCCTTGTACAGACGCTAAAGGAAGTAACTCTTTCCTTCTCTACTGTTTTACTGTAACAGAACTGTATGACTTCCTCATGACTTTTCACTTTCTCAGATTCTTTCTGCGATGACCTTTTTTGCCAGAAGACACAGGCTGGAATCTGCTGAGCACATGTCTCACTGTCTCAAAGAAAATTAACAAATTATGAAAAGCTGGATATCCAGCAAGCTCAGATATCTTGGTCATGAATATGACTTCTATTGACAGACAGTGCAGCATGTATGGTATGACATGTTACATCTTGCATCATTATAGAAAGCCACAGTCACATGCTTAGTCATACTCATACTGTTTAAATGTCTTTGTAATACTGTGGTAAAGAATTACTAACCACATGTTTCACCCACTAAACCACTTCATTTGCTCTTCAAATGATTTTAACGGCAAATGATTGACAGCTGCTTGTGCTGGGATCACGTATAACTCCAACATATGTGTGCCATACCTCCGTGTGCGTCTTTCTGTCCCCTGGCTGTGCCTTATCTCCTTTCTCTATCTGGAAGATGAAGAAACAGGGCAACTCAGACAAAAACCATATTGTCCAACCCTGGCAACTGAAAGTGATCCTGAAATGCACCAAAAGAATGAAAGGTGTTTTCCAAAAGCATCTCTTTGACAACTAAGCATTGTTTGAAAATTGGCAGCTGGAAGCTGTAAAGGATTCCTGCTAAACATTCCTTGTTATTGTCACCAACACCCAACCCCTGACTTCCAGCTCCAGGCTTTATTAAACTAATAAATTGCTGATGGCATGACACCTCTCTGTGATGGTGCAACACTGAAATATGTTCTCACTGTGTAAATGATCATCAGTGACTGCACAGGAACTGAAGCTGCTGTTTTTGGGACAAACTACTCTGACTTCAGTTTTGGCCCCGAATATCGACTCTTATGATTGTTTCCTAAAGTACCATTGACTTGATGGTGGCAGAACATTATATTAATGAAACTAAATCACTTTTACATTAATGCACATTGGACTTTTCATCTTTTGTACATACATTTTGAGTTCTTTATATTCTAGTTTTCACTTTAAATTTTTATATTGCTTCTATATTTTCATCTTACATCTTATTCTATCTAAAGTTACTATATTTTTATTCTTCCTCTATGATAAATGTCTTGCACCAAAACACCAAGTTAAATTCCTTGCATGCGTAAATGAACTTGGCAAAAGAAAAGCCGATTCTGATTTCTGATTCTGATTGTGTAAAAAAAAAAAAAAAAAAATAGTATGTTGAAATAACTGTCTCGTGTATTTTTCTCCAGGTGTGTCAATTCGAATCCTCCAAGGTCTTAGCTGCACAAACTTGTTGTGAATGGCTCGTTTCAGCGTGATGAACTCCACCCACGTATGAGGAGGTACAACTTTTGATCGTTAGCATCACCAAAGCTCCTAAAACTGCTGTATAAAGCTGCCTGTTTTGCTCTCAGTGGATCTCATTCAAGAGTGGAACAAATTTGTGTGGAAACTTTACACAGACATATTAATAGTAGCAGTTTACTTGTAATTTGGCTTTCATCAATATGTTAGTATCTCCCATCTTTCTGTAGGTCCTAAAAAAATCTACACCCGTCTCTGACTGTTTGTAGTGCTTGTATGAATAAGGAATGCAAATAAATATTATCTGTCATTTTTAGAAATTACAATTTTTATTTTTTACAATTGTGCTCTGGTATGTTCACAATGCTCAGATGCCTTTGAAACACACAAGTTAATCATGACAGAAGAGTAGATATCAAGCACATTTAGCTAAATTAGTCAGCAAATAGCAGATTTACACTTCAGATTAAATTTCTTAAAAATGTGCATGGATTATTTTATTTCACTTAATAAATGTATTCTCTGAAAGCCCTGGGGGCCATTCTTTCTTTTTTTTTTTTTTTCTATGTTTTGGCGAGATAATGAGATCATTTTCTCATGATCTTGAGATAACAAAACTGTTTTCCTGGAATAACTACGTGATTAATTTACGATCTCAAAATAACAAAACAACACCACACCTATACCTGTCCATCAATTTAGAAGTCCTTGACAAGGAAATGGTTGACAATCACCAAGTAAGGCCACATAGAGTTAGGTGCTAAAAGATGCATTTCTAAAGCAAAGCAGTCCATGACTCATTGTGGAGGCGGCGAAAGAGATATGCAACCATAGAGATATCAGGCCAGAAAATATTATAGCCTACAATAGGTGATGTAACACTGTGGGGTGCAACAGAGGATTATATCTGGCAGCAACATGCAGAAAGACCCTGAGGCAGCTGATGAAGATAATTTTCCTAGTCTCTACTAAAATGTTTAAAGAAGTTAAGTTTAAAAAAAAGAAGAGGAAGCTGGCACACTATGATGATGGCGCAAAGAGTACAAATTTTTCATCACTTTTCTACTCATTCATAAGAGCAGATCCACATATCCATTTCTGACTGTACAATTGGTCTGGACCACTCCCAAAAGTTGGCCACAAAATCTCTGAAATCCCTTCTATGTGCCACCTATGAACAAATGTGTTTGGATCTTGCACGAGGCCCAATGTTCATGACCAAACCAACATTTAAAAAAAGGGAAGAATCAGATATAAGTCCAGTCACACAGTTTCGGGAACCTTTAACAGACCATGCATGTATACGTGGTGAGATCAGCAGTGCATGCAGCTAATTCCTGTCAGTCAATCCCAGGACCAGGTTTGGGCCTTAATCAGTTCAGCATGGCAGAGAGGTTTGGCTGCATTTGTTTTGGCACTGTTTGCTACCAACATATACTGTAGAGACTGCAGGTAGGACAGGGAGAGAGAGGTTTCACACAATGGTGTTTCAACTGCTGCTGAGAGTGTATTACAGTGGCTGATACAATCTCATAAACATAACTATAGGACTCGTATTTGCTGATTACTGATGTGCCGTGGATTGAGGCCTTGTCTGTTCTTCAGGTTTGCCATAAAACCAAGTACGTCTATGAAGCCTTTTAAGTTTACAGTACACTGGTCACATCCCAGCAGGAGAAGAAACTACAAGAGCACATTAGTATTTTTAGACAAATGGATTTGATTTGACAGGGTCAAGTAATTATTATTAAAGAGTATTAAACTGTGTCAAGTCAATTTTTCATTTATAAAGCCCGTTATCACAAAACACGGTTTGCCTCAGAGGGCTTTACAGCACAAGACATCCCTCTGCCCTTAGACCCTCACATCACCTAAGGAAAAACTCCTGAAAAAGAACCCCTGGTGGATGGGTCCCCTCGTTTAGGGGACCCATACACCCCATAAGAAGCATGAGTGTTCTTATTGGGTAGATGTGTGGAAAGGTGGATGGGTCCCACAAACAACTGCTAACTATTTTTTGTGTGTGAGTTCGCTTCTCATGTGGATTTGAGTTTTTTTCTTTTACACCATACAACGTGCCTGCCTTAACCTAACCGTACGTTACTTTGTTCCTGAATCCATGTGCTGTTGTGTTCACATAAGGACTGTGCTGTCCCATCCCGCCATGTGTAAACATCTGATGTTGAAAGATACCTAAAATTTCATAAGTAGAAGCAGAAGACCATGTGAGGAGTTGGGATGAGAACGTGTTGGCTAGTCGCTATTTACCTTCTTCGCGCTGACCTATTATCTTACATTCCAAACAAGTTAACAAGTGGTACACAGGTTGCATGTTGAACAGTGACAACATGGATAACCTTTTGGTGGCACATTTCATACGCACTCTATACTTTACTTGGTACTGTCATCTTGTCTTGTTTCCTTTCTTTCTTTTTCTTCTTTTGTTTTTCCGGTTTGTGTTCTTGTACAAATTTATGCTGTTCAGCTTCCAGGTCAAAGCCTGGCACAGGGGCTGTGGAGCATGTGCAAGAAAATCTAGGCCAGTTCCGGTCCAGCTGAAGCATATACATTAAAGAGTAAATTGACCCCCAACCACATTATCTAGGTGTGTTAATCCAACTTCCAGAAATTCAATTTAGAGCGATTTCAGTTAGACTAACATGTTTAGTATTTCAAAAGTCCAGTTTTAGTTGGAAAAACACAATTACTCATTTTTTTCTAACATCATGTGTCTATTGATTGAGTTTCATACAGAAGACAGCTGTATGTGCGTCACATTTAGATATTGAAGGGTGTGCCTCATAGAGATGCAAATGTGTGCCTTTGGCATCGGTAGCAGATGCAAGGGGCGTGAGAAAACTTAGGTATTTGACGACCTGGGATGAGAACATGTCTCTCAAGTGCTGTTGACATTGGCAGTGGAGCAGAGTCTGTTATAAAAGTATTTTAGAGAGAATCATGTATGATCACTGTGCAGTCAGGTGTGTGTATGTGCTTGTGTGTGTATGCATGTTTTTTTTTGTGTGTAGCAGTCTTGTGGAATTTACTTGGCTTGTTTCCAAACTGGGTCAGCAGGCAGAAAAGAGAAGGGAGTAAGGACCATTCACCTGTGTTGGGCACATCATAGGAGTGTTCTGTCTTATAACTGGGAGATTTAGAAGAACGCCTTAAATTATTTGACCATGAGACAAATCACTCTCAACCCAGCCATGATGTATCCAGACTAGTGCCAGGACAAGATGAGGTGTCTTGTCAAAACGTTCTCCAAGACAAGCAGTTGGCAGGAGGTGTTGCTGCTGGTACATTACACAATGATTATTACATTATTTCTATGATTAAGCACTGACAGTGGAATCATTTTGGTATACAACTCACAAACAAAACACAAGTACATATTCTTAAGATTATTGGGTATATACTGTATATTCATACTTTTTCATTTAATCTTTCCATAGGGGATGTGGTCACTTAACAGTTCTCCAGTTTCTTACCCTGGAGGTTAAGAATGGGAACTTTCTGTCCATCAGGCCCATGGACAGGATGCTGGACATGGTCTTTCATCATTTCATCTGCAACCTACCCAGAGTTCTGGACATTCCTATAAAAGCTTGTCCCCCTCTTTCATGACCAGGCTACACTGGAGAGGGGGTTCCCTATCGACAAGGGAGTCAAGATCTGTAATATCCAGGGGAAACTGTGTATGATGTGTCACTATGGAGGGTTACCAAGGTACCCCTCACACTAGAGCTTCTTACCTTCTACAGCAGGAACCAGAGCTAGATACAGAATCCATCTTTGGAATGAGATAAGAAAGTAGGAACCTGAGGCATAAAGCCAGAAATAAAGCACCTGGAACAACTTAAAAAGTGTAGAAGAGCATTCCAGTAAGTGTCTGAAGTTCTGGTAAAGATGGTTGCAGTGGTTGAGAGTTGAGGTTGCGGATGAAACTGAGGGCAAGCAAGTCATTACTAATTCCAATGCTCTAAGAAGGGAGACTTTGGTGAAAAGTGACACTTAGTGACTCTCTTGCTCTTGCTGCACAGCAAGAATGGTTTGGTGAACTTACCGATTCTAATCTACTACATGTTATACCGTTTTTTTGGTTTGGTTTGGTTTTTACCTGATTAGCTTAAATTGAAATGGAAGCCTTTGTGACCAAAAAATGCCCTTACGAGGCAATGGATGAATATAATAATAATAATCTGATGAATATGCATCTTTTTTATTATATGTTAGGACACAGACACACCTCACTAAGCTTTAATGGAAAAAAGTATGACTGTGAGTATTATTTCAAAATGTTTTATTAAATTGGAGTACGAATTTAATAAATAATTCTTCTTGAGGACTTCCATGCTGATTTTGCCATGATATCCTTGATTCTTTTGGAGTTGACATTAAATTTTATTTTAAAAGGTATTATGCATGTCTTTAAAAGTCTTAAATTTAACCTGGAAAACTCCAGCAGTACTGTGTGTAGAGAATATTAGATCATTAAAAGAACTCAAAAGAATAAGGGATAATTTATGTCCCTCTCTCCTAACATTGGATTTCCATCCAACTGTTGTGCAAATTTTCAGAAAATTGGCTAAAGAAAATGAGAATTTATGTGCTTTTCTATCTATCCGATCCTGCACCAGCAGGTTCACAGACAGCTTCATCCTACAGACCACAAGACTGTTGAACCCTTAGTGGTTCATCACAATGACACTGTTACTTAACATTTATATACTTTTTTTTTTTACTGTTTTACCCCCCGTTATCATCTCTGTATATGCTGTAGGAATTTATTACTTCTCATTAAGCAAATACATTCTCTTTACATTTACGTTGACATTACAGTTTACTCATTTTGCAATTACTGTCTGTAAAAAATATACTTCATTTTATTGTGTCTCTTTGCTGGCAATAGCCTTGACCAGAGGCATTGTTTAAAGGTTGTCCATCCCAATCTTGTGAATCCAGTAGTTCAAGAATTCCTTCAAATTAAGCACAAAACATCTACCAGTGGGGTGGGGGGGGGGGGGGGGGGGGGGGGGGGTCGTCATCAGGTAACTTTTAAAAGTTGAGCGGATCATCCAGAAGTTTTAAATCCACAATTCCTCTGTGAAATTGTGGACTATCACCTCCAAGAAATCCCTCATACGTGGTCACTCCCACGTATGAGGGGTTGTCTTTCCATTATCCCTCACATAACATGCCTACATCGTCTTTGATTGGAAATAATGATGGCTTTTGTGGTGGCTGCAATAGAAATACAGCTGCTAATGTTGTGAAGATCCATTGCCATGCTTCTTGGAATGACATCATGGAATGTCATCTCACGATTGTGTTTTATTGACATTTTAAAAATATTACTTAAGTTTTGCACAAATCTGTAATGGAAAGTCCCTCAGTGATACATTGATTGGAATTTGGAGGTCTCATTTTTGTGAATGCCAAATGTCAAAAATACCAAATACATTTGGTACATACTTAACTGGTGCCACTAATCTTGGGTGTCCACCTTGAAACTCGGCTGATTGTAGAGATCTTCTGGTCTGCCATAGAAAACGTGTGTAAAAGCATCCATGTTTTCACAGACATGGATGTAAACTGAAAGTGTTACTTGAAGGATTCGCAGAGGCATATAACAGCAAAGCACTAATTCTAGTTTTATCTTATATTTTATTTCATGATTACATTTTAATTTCTAAACTTCTTTGGGCAATCAAGATGTTTAATGTGGGCTTAACTTCTACTTCTATCTTTATTATACAGTCAGAACAGACATAGTACTGTCACTTCACCTCCCAATTCATTTATTTTATATGTAATTTCATTTTGATAAGCAGGGAGAAGTTTGAAAAAGAATGCACATTGGGGTTTGAAGTGTTTGGTGTTTTGGTTTACAGGGCAAATAAAGCAGAACAGGAGCAGCTGCCAGATATGAGGAGCTTGCCTTCCAATTCCGCCAGTGAGTTTGTTTATGAGTCCGATGTGGGCTGGCGATGGAGAAGTGAAGGAGCTTTGGTCTGATAGGGTTCATGTTGGACATTCCTACATTATGATGCTTCATTTAGCAGGGGCTCTTGTTATATGGTCTTTGGCAAATCCCTGTTTTCATAAGCAATTAATTATTTCTCTCACTGTCTCCAAAGTCTCCTTTAAATATTTTTCAGATTAGGCACAGATGGCCAACAATCAAGCTAAATACAGATTCGGGCTTATCCAGGGCCACTCAAAAGCACCTCGCCTTATTAGTTCCCAAAACTGCAGTTCTGCCTCGCCGTCATTCTCCAGAAATCTTATCAGCAGTGTTCACTGAACACATCTGTACAGTTTCCCCTTGTTTCTCTGCTGCCGAGACAGAGGTTTGGCTAAAACATGGCTTCTTACAAGGAATAACATGAATCTTTGTCCAACAGCTCAAACTACTACGAGGCAAACTTCCAAAATGACTGTTCAGCAAGGATCTGAAAAGAGATAAGCTGTTGTAAGACTGCATGCAATGTGTTAGAGGTAACTCAGTCAAAATGCAAAGCCATAGTACCTGTAGAACCAAAGGTAACCCCTACAGACATGTACTGAAGCCTTGGATTTGTTTTGCATTTCCACTGATTGACAGAAGACTGTCTGCTTCTCCCTTAACCTTTATAGAATGGGGCTGTAGCCAACATTTTTAGAAAAATAAAGATCAGGCTCTTATCATGGGATATTTTATAACACTGGGTTTCTGCATTAAGTCCTTGTCAAGTAAGAGCAGGGGTTTAGTACTGCAGGAATGACCTGAATGACCCTCCACCAAGTTTTTTCTCCAAATGAGGAAACAATAATATTTGCAGTTCACATAATCCAGTTGAAATCCCACCATGTTTTCATTCCAAGTTGTCACATGTTGCCACTTTGCAGTGGACTACCACACCTACATGATGTTCCAGGATGACACTACAGTGATATCAACAAAAAAGCAAATGGTGGAATTATTCTGCATGTGGTTATGTTTAAGCAACACAAGCACATGCTGGAATATCAACAAAAGCACACACTGGCACAGATAGTTAGGATTTGTCAAAATAGGCAGATGGTAAGGTGTAGAAAAAAACATCATATTCAAACAGGAAGCAAAAACTGGTCTTAAAAGTGAAAGTCCGGGGATTGTTGAAGCAATCCAATGCCACTCTATATGGACCTACATGCTCCTTGTATTATGATGTTAGCTGTCCGGCTGTGTATCATGTTGATGCAACCGATTCCATCTGTCCACCTTCTCAACTGGTGTTGACTATCTGCGTATCATGCTGGTGTGGCAGGTGCCATCCATGGCTTTTGGCATTAGGATCTTACACTGAAAGCACTGCAAAAGTGGTAGTATTTGATGACTCTGACAACACTTTAAGATCCAGTCATCACTTAAAGTGTTTGTCATCCAAGCAAGACAATAAAAACAAATGGAATTGTCAAAGTTGTCATATTGAAGTGTAAGGTGTGTTGCTCATCCATTAAGTAACATGCATGAAAATGTTTCACCTTAAAAGGTGCAGGTAGCTGCAGGAAGTTGTTGCAGAGAATTTAACTATTTTTCCTTTGCCAACTATTAACTAGTAAAGATGAAGAGGCAGCATCACATCTTTTCATTTTATAGTTTACCAATGCATGCAAAACTTTTATGTAATCTTTTGTATGAACAGTGGTTACATAAGCTTAAAAACAAGCCAAAACTCAGCCCGTGAGAGAGCTGATTCTCTACTGACCAGTCAAGGACAGTGTTTCTAGCTCCACCTTGGAGTATCAGATCAGTGTGCTAGGTTGCCCAACAGAGGAGTGACGAAAAATGGGGTCACTCTGGAATGGTTCTGGTGGTACTATCCACAACTTTTCACAATAGGGTAAAAATATAATTGTTGTTATTTGTACTGAACTGAACCGAACTTGACTGCTTGGTGGACACAAGGCTTATGGTCAGCATCTCATGATAGGAACCTTCAAAATTAGGCTTACATTTAATGGCAGTTCTTTCCATGACAGTATGCTGTTTCATGTAAAAAAGCGTTGCTATATGACGACAGATTTAGCTATTTAACCAAGAATTTAAGATTCCTCCTCTGCAGAATATAAATATTCACTGCAAATTTCAGAAATACACTGTATACGGCTTCAAATAGCTTTCATTGAATAACAGACACACACACACATGCAGATTCTCTGTGGTCATCTCAGGAAGGCTCTGTGGGCGTTTCAGGGTTTCCCCAGTCATTATTACACATGTAATCAGCCCCTCATCCAAGCCACACAGCAAACCACAATGTCAGCAAACCCTAATCATTCAGCAGCAGCCGGGGAAGGAATACCGTCACTGCTGTCAGTCAGAGACCAACTTCACCATTAATCACTGAAGACAGCCAGTCAGTGGACCCCAAATCTGCCCTGTAATATTACACAGTCAGTGTATGATGGGTTTCAAATAGGGATCATTACATGTAAGCTAAAGCTATTACACTGTATATCTAATGACATATAAAATACTAGTTGGGCTGCTATATACATAAATATTCAAACCCAAGATGGCATGGTTGTTATTGCTGAATATGTCAAATGCAAGTGTCGATGTGTGCACTGTAGTATTCCCATCATTCATTACTCCCAAAAACTCAGCCTGACATATCATATTTTGCACCAAAGTATTTTTTTTTGGGGGGGGGGGGGGGCATTAGTGGATGTGGGAGAGATGCTGCCCAGTATTTTAACGGGTAAAGTCAACATTCAGTGCCAATTCAGGAAGTGGTGTGCCATTTATGAATTGAAGCTTAAAGTAACAATGTGTTGGACAGGGTGGTGGATGGATATGATACATTTTGAACTTTTTATGCAGGAGACTAGATATCACGTCCTATCACAGACATTCAATTTATGTTTGTATTTTTACTTAATGCAACCACCAACTTAACCTGTTGGTTAGTTTGTGCCGTGATCACAGAGATGTTGCTTCAGTGCTCCCTTGGAATGGTAGCAACAGCTGATGTCGGCAACCAGCAGCCACCCCCTTTATCATCACAAATAGATTAAAGATCTTTGAAAAACACTGAATACCCTTAATATTAACCTCTGCATCTGAGACAGCATCACAAGTATTCAATTGTCATTTGTTTCCTCAATTTAAAGCTGCCATGAAATCAGACATGTCAGACAGCAACAATCGCAAAAAAATGGCCAGCAAAATCCTGGAGGGACTGCTAAGTGTGCTTTTGAGTGTGCATAGATTCTGTTTTTACCTAACGACAAATCCAAACAAAAAACACATCGGTTAAATGTCAGAATCTTTGTGAAAACTGCGTAAGTGATTTTCAAGAAGACATTTTCCTTAACTGTGGTTGGTGAATGAGGCCCGATGTTCTTGTTTTGTTATACGTTTGGAGAATTAAGACCTCATGCTTTTGGAAGTTCTGTGGGTTTAACAATGTTTTTGCCGAGCAACATGAGTTTGCAATAATAGACCCACAGGTGGCTCTGGTAGGGTTGAAGAGGTTACGGTTGTGAGTATTTCCTGGTATGAGCTCAGAGTAATCTCTGAATGCCATGTATTGTTTAATCCTGACATTACATCTGAGCTGTGCGAGTGCTTGTCTATGAATTATAGCAGTAACTATGGGCCTTCCAGATAATTAGGGTGTTGTTTCAGACTACCTGGAGTGCCGGAAAGATTGGCATGTTGGAAGGGGCGACGGCTGCTTCAGGAATGTTTGGCTAATCAGGGCTGATATTTATAGCTGGCTGCTTAAATTTTCTGCAGGGTGCACCCACCACCAACCACAACTTTGGAAGAAACGGGCTCTTAACAGACCTCTTAGTTTAATGTAAGATCAAGTTAGATGGTTGTGTTAGAGTAATAAAACATGTCAGTGATCATTATTAAATTCATCATCACAACTTAATGTGAGGCTCCTCTGTTTTTTTCAGCACCAAAAAATGTTAACAAATTAAAGAAAACGATTCGCTATAAATGATTAAGTTTTTAAATCACAATTAATCACAGAATTTCAACGGTTTATCATGATTGATCGCATGTTTTTATTTTCATTGTTTTGCACTGCAAAACAAATATGAAGTCCATATTAACACGGTCAAGCAGGTGTTAACAGATTCTCTTAATTAATGCCAGCAAAAAAACTGCATAGGACAAGTGCGAAGTGGGCATGTCTGTAATGGGGAGACTCATGGGTACCTGCAGGACCCATTTTCTTTTAAATATCTTAAGGTCAGAAGTCAAGGGACTCCTGTGAAATGGCCTTGCTGTTTTTCCATTGCCAAAATTTTGCCTAAATTTGGATTTATAATTTACTACTGGATTCCTTTGGTCCTCTAATTTCATATGATACCAGTATCATCATTGAAGCTTTTAAACACAACCCAGTACAGTCTTGTAAAAACAGAAACATGGGCCGGCGATTAATGCCATTTTTAAAAAAAAACACTGTGTTCATTACTTAGATTAATTGCATCACGATAAATTTGATACAGTAAACACGGTCATAAAACCATTTAATTATTCTTCCATTTATTCCAAAGAAACAAGAAAGGTAAATGCATGATTTCTGCTCATGAACTCATGTTCACAAATGAATGAAGGTCAATAACTCGTGTCATTATGGTAGCAACACCTCCTATAGAAATGTGAGTCTGTTACTGAATAGACCAACCAATGACATTGTTTATAATCAATTACATAAAGCTACATATTACCACTGTCTTGCCACATTACTTAATGGGGTTTTGTGTGGCGGTACTTTCCAAAGTTTACAGTATTTATCCATTTTTGTCCGCACAAGCTAGTGTATCCCACCACAGTCTGACACATGGCTAGACAAAGTTTTGCAAAACTGAATGAAAAACTGATGTAAAGACAAATGAGATTCAACAGAGACACTATAATTGACTGTCACCAGTTTATAGTCTCTTGTAGCCAGACCAGGTGAGATATTCCAAATGGCAAATGTTCCATTTGACTTGTAGGTCGGAGATCAGAGCTGGGAATGATGTCACACCCAAGTTCATTGCATTCTAGTACAACAAGGTGGAAAACCTAGATGTTGTTAGCAATGTCATTCCAAAACACATTAGCAATAGCAATTACTTACAATGCATTTTGTGCTTCCATAATGTCCACAGGTAGAAGTAGAAGGTAGACGGATAGGTTTGTGTGTATTAAAGTATATTACAACTGCTTTCACTGACAAGGATGAGCAGAGTAGCCATATTGGATTTTGAGGTCGGGTTCTGAGTCGAACATCAGACTGCAAGGAGTGTTTCAGTTGAAATTTTCAACTCTGACCTCAGAAATTCTGTAATAATGGAACGCACTGTATCGCCCAGATGACCCGACTCCAACTACAAGGCTGCTGGAGGGAGAGTCCTGCCCAGAGAGGGTTGTCACTGTCTGATCTCTGGACCGGACAAATGGGTGACCTTGACTGTGAGGTGCTCTGGTTTTCAGCATGGCAGGATGAGTGCTGGGTAAAACTGAGGTCAACTCCATAAACAAACTCCTCACTGATGGATAGATGGTGATGACTATGGAGGGAAGTCACCTCTGTTATATGTCATCATCCATTCAGTGTATACACACACTGCTTTATTACATAGCTGTTACACCCTTTACATTAAAGTTTTGGATGGGACAATAGATTCCAAAGATTTTTTTTGCACATTGACTGCAAAGTGGCAAGCGCATGCAAACGTTGTTACATTTTTCAAGGCTGTGGTTATTAGAAATAAGTTTGTTCAAGGTAGGGTTGGGTGATGTATCGAATATATTCAATGTATTGCGGCTTGTTCCACTTGCAATATATAAAATGACTAGAAGACATAAAAGCGTATTACTTCCTTCACTATAATGCACACTGCTTGATAACTTGCTATGTTTGACAAGGAAATATTTTTTTGAAATAGATAAAGCACACGCCTCCTATGGTTTAGTAAAAAGAAAAAAGTACCTCTGTACTTCAAGGGAATGTCCAGGATTTCATAGATTTGTGGAAGCCTTTTTTAGACTATCTGCCCACCAAAACTTATCATACAATACTGAAAGGATAACTTTCTCTCGAATGGAACCCTCTGGGACATTAGAAGTCAGTTTTATAGATGAGATTATTATTTATAGACTGTCAATCGAAACAGCGCTTCCTAGAAAGGGGTTATTCTACTCAATCTGTAGATGAGGCCCATCATACTACTCTATCAAAGCATAGGTCTGATCTTCTTAAGAAAAGAGTCAAAAAGAAAAGCATTACTGAGTTTCTTGTTTTACCACCATAATCCCCTTGTTATCTTGCTACTCAAAACTCAATAATTGACACGTGTTCTGCATTAAGGCTAATCAAGTGATGTTCTCCCAGCTCCTGCTGATTCCACTTATTACCTGTTATGCCTTGAAGAAGGTCTCTGACTGAAAGCTTGCATTGTCAAAACGTAAATATGATATGTGTAAGTGTGTGGATATGCTTTTTTCAATGTTGATAATGATTTAGCTCCAGCACCTCAGTCTAAGTCCAAATGCAGAGTGAGCGGCCTTTTTCTATTTTTTATTTATTTTTTATTTTTAAAATTTTATTACAAAAGTACTTTATTTAACTTCCCAATAACTTTATTTTATTAAGTGTTATTATAACAGTAGTGTATTCAACTTAAATATATGACAGTAGCTACTTTATTTAACATTCATGCATATTCAATAATTTTTTTTTATTTTAGTAGTTAACATTAGTTTAAAAGACATTTAAAAATACTGAGATATATATCATGTATTGCGACATAGCCTTAAAAAATTGTGATATTATTTTAAAGCCATATTGTTCAGCCCTAGTCTGAGGATACAAAATCTAAATCCTGCCAAAACCAGTAGGCCTTTTCCAAATAGCTGTCAGTGAAAGCTCATATGTATCACAGGCCAGTGAGATTTAATCCAAGATTTCAAGAGATTGAAAATTTACCAAATGCCAAAACTCAACATCTCTGGAAGTTTATTCTCTGTCTTCATGAAAACAAGATAAGCAGCATCACAATAAAGCTTTATGTGTATGGTTGGACAGTGCAGTGTGTTGCCAGATGTTGTAACACTTCATTGTGAAAAAATGTTCAACTATTTTGCCGACACCCTCTTTGTTGTGGCTCCTGCTGTTACTTTAAAGTCCATGACATCGTTAGCATTTTTGTTTTTTTCTTCGTATTTTAGCCTCTTTGAGCTTCTTATCAATCGAAGGCTGCTTTTGCGTTCCTCAGGTGCAAGTCACTAATTGCTGTCTCCTGACACACAGCTGACAGAGTGGTTTAGGAGGATGCTCTATTTTCTGCCGGTGTTGATTTAGCCGTGGCTCCACTATGTCTTTGTATCTCAGGTGGCTCTCTGCAGACAACAATGCATTCTTCCCCAGGTCTGCCACAGGTTAGAGCACAATGGATGCTACATTTCTCAATATGCATTTATATTATCTTTCAACTAGACTCTTCTTGATGCAAATTTGAGTTTATTGTGGGGGCATAGCCCACCCTACTTACTCCCTACTTACTCTGCCAAGCTGGACAGCCTGTCTACATAGGGCAAGAGGCGAGGTTGATGGCTCCTACAAAGCCCAGACTTTCACGTGGGAGCTGGATGTTCACTTTTTGTGTATATAATAAGTCAAATCATGATGTTTTTTCTAATTCCTAACCACATGCTTCAGTTGCAATAGGAAATGAACCTAAAATCAAAGCATTTTACCTTAATTGTGTCTTTGGAAAAAGACTATGCATCTAATGAGCAGAAACTGTACATTTAATTTAAAAGGTGCATTTTGAAAAGACACAATGCTTATAACAATTGTAAGATGACATGCTGTTTCCGAACGTCAGTGACAGATACAGGAGGATAGCAAGCATAAATGAAAGAAGTGAAAGTCCACTGACAAAGCATTTGACTAGCTGGAATTGGAACTCATCATTAGAAAAAAACATGTCTGTTATCCTCAGCAACACAAATTTGCTTTATTTAATTTAATATTTTTGCTTTTACAAATTTGATTCTTCTGAGTGGCCAACACCCAGGTCTTTCAAATCGACTGCTATCATTAGAGAACTATTTTACAAATAGCTCTGTCAGTGACTTTTTGAATCTACTTATTAAGTTTTATGTATCCTTCAGCATCAGCTGTTTACGCGGGTATGCCATTATCCTGATGTCAATAAATGCACATGGTGGGTTGATGCAGCACATGGCAAACAACACCGACTGTCACGATGGGAGGATTAGTATTATCACAACTCCACCAGTTCTGTCCAAATAAGTTCTCATCTGATGTTGTCCAGCCATGTTCCAGTTGGACGTGGATGGTGGCTTTTGGCGTCAGACTCGTACACCCAAAGCACTAACAGAGTGAGCTATTTCGAGTGAGAATCGGCTGAAGCATACGAAATAATACAAGTGCAGCTGAAGTTTACATACAAAAATTAATTGCCATCTATTTTTATTACAATTTGCTAATTATTTTTCATTTTATATTTTATTTGTTTAAGACATTTTTCTTGCAAAAACATTTAATGCTTCCAGCTTTTCATATATATGTATGAGGACTCTTTTTGTTATCATTGTTATTATTTTGATTCATTAAATTTATTGAAACCTTTTTGCATGCATACTTTTGCTTTTAATTCTTCAATACATTTCCCTAAAATCACATTTACTTTGTTTAAAGTTCCTCTTAAAACCTTTTTTGGTAGCATCTCTACTGTGTTAGAGCCCCTATATGGTGTTTAGGGGGCATTACCTGTGATAATAGGTGACTTAGGATTCACGTGGAATCCATCATTTAGCACACCTGGTCAGAGCAAATTTGGATGGTGAAGAACATTTGGTGCATTTGGAGTTGAATTCATTTTTTTGTTCTGGTGGGGGGGGGGGGCGGCTTTTATTGCCTATATTTGACAGGATAGTGTGAGCGTGAAGGGAAGAGAGAGAGGGGGGGGGGGCGAGATGCAGCAAAGGGCCCAGGCCAGAATCGAACCCACGACTGCTGCAGCGAGGATACAACCTCTGTACAGAAAATGTAAGGGGAGCATGGTGGCTCATTGGATAGAGCAGTGCCCCTTTTTTTTTCTTTCACCAGAAAATTGAGAGAAAAAAAATAAGAAAAAATTAAGAGGTTGTTGCAGCATGAGGCCCATTACTCATGCAATATATTGTGAGATACAACAACTTCACCCAGTGGTTGGCAGTCTTGTCTAACATTATAGGGCTGTGGAAGTGTTGATTGAGGCAGATTCCAGATAAACTGCTGCAATCTTCCTGAATAATTGGCTCGACCACAGACAGAGCCGAGGGTTGTGCTGCTCTCAGAGGAGTGGTGGTTGGAGGATCAGAGGGGATTAGGAACGAATGCTGGGCGATGAATGATCATTGTTCCTGGTTGTAGACTGACAACAGGTCCATACAGCAGCACCTTAAACTTCAGCACCCCATCTGAAAGCACTGGTGGCTCGTGTGTATTCATGCTATTTGTTACAGATGAGTCGTCTTTCACCACCACACACTCCTGGAGCTTTATTGTTATGAAAAGGCACTCGGCTCTCAGTGAGCCAACCCATTTATACTGTCTACGACTAATTCTACCACCATCTGTAATCTTTAAAGAGGAAATGAGTAGTCATACCACAGCAGTTGCCATTGTGTGAGGACCAGCAGTTAAAGCTTGGTGAATTTGAGTATAATGTTAAATTGTATAATACTGATATGATGCATAAAAACTGTGATGTCATTGTGGTTTGTTGACTCCTGTTTTGAAGTCTTTAGTTTGGCATTTTGGCAGGGTACCAGGAAATGAACCAGGCTTCGAAGCCAATTTTCGTAGGAAACAAATGGTGTTATAACATGGTCACATGATGCCCTGTGGCCTGAAAAGACTTTTCCCCATTCACTTACAAGGCATCTGTAAATTCAGCCTATTCTCACTCTGACCTCATCAAATATGTCTGCTCTGTCAGTGCTTTTGGCTTACAAGTGTGATGCCAAAAAACACCTTCCACATCTACCAGTGCGCAGCTGGACAGCCACAGATGAAAACATGCCCGCATAGAACCAGTGGCTTGTTATTATACGCCGTCAGACGGTCCTGTCCACATGCAATGAATACAGGCAAAATCACTTGAGAACATGGCCAGACAAAACCAGCATAATATGCTGAGTACAATGTCTGGTAGTAAAGCTGCTGGTAACCACCAACATGAGGTGCACAAGTTTATAGCCGGGAGGTGGTTGGGTCCAACTAACAAGTGGCTTTTGTGTGGAGTTCAATTTCTGTGTGAATCAGATTCCGATGTGAGTTTTTTTCTCTACACCTTACCATGTGCCTCTTTTGCCTAAATGTAACCATCCTTGACTTTATTGCCTAATCCTAACCATTGTGACGATCAGCATTGGTTGCTTTGTGCTGTTGTGTAAACATGAGGACTGTGCTACTTCGTACCACAATGTGCATTTGTTGACATCATGGTATCAGCATCCTGGAGCGTAAACAGCTGATGCAGAAGGATACCTAAAACGTCGTAAGTAGACGCGAAAGATCACTGACAGAGCTACACAATGTGATGAGTTGGAATGAGAATGCGTTGTGCATTCCATCTAAAATAACACACTAAAATGGCATAATGCCTCTATCATTTGGTTCTGTGTAGAGTGTCAAAGATGGTGTAAAGAGCATTACACAAACCTTCAAACCTGAAACTGGGGAAAGTGGGCCTGGGTGAGATGTAAGACACCTCAGAGTTTTCTTTTCACATCAGTGATTGAGAAAACTGGCGGTGATGGTTTTGCTGTCACTTTTAACACTCAAGTGTCAACTGTCTGCCATCTACAACTGCTTATCTGTAGATAAGATATGACCAACCAAAGTAATGGTACTTTCACACTAACCCTTTTAACTCATCAATAGAAATGGTCTGCCAGTGCCTTCATTGGCATTTGTCTTGCTTATTGTTTCCTAGAGAGATCTTCAAATGCTTCATATTGTTAAAATCTTTACAACCTAAGCCAAAGGGTCAATAAACTATAATAATTAATAAAGGTACTGAAATTGTGTGATCAAAAAATAATATAAAAATCTAACATTTTTTCACCAGAATGAAACAGTTTTTCTTAAAAACTATTTTTTAAAATGCAGAAACATAAACAAAATATTTCCAGCACTCCATCAGTTATTTGAACTATGTACATTACTCAGTTTTTGAGACACTATCACTTTTATAAGCAGAGTGCAAAGGCACTGTGATTGATCAACATGTTTTCATCCCAACTCATCACTTACTGCTGCTTTGCAGTGGACTTCCACGTCTACATATTAGGCTCGAGGTATTCTTCTGCGTCTGCTGTTGATGTACCAGGACATCAACAAAAGCACACAGTGGGTTAAAGTTACAAAAACTTACTTAGTTAGTTTTTTAGTTAGTTTTATGTTTTGGCAAAAAGCTCATGGCAAGCAGTGCTGAGACGTCAACAAAAGCGTTTGCTTAGGATTTGGCAACAAGGGTAAGGACGACTAGGGCAAGTTGTGGAAAAAACATCAAAACATCACATTCAGATGAGAGGAAAACACCAGACTTCCACGTTAAAGTCCAGGGTTTGTTGGACCCATCCACCAGCCCTCCTGCCCACCCTATAGGAACTTTATTGCTCATTTTATGTTGCTGCCATCAGCGTTTCTACCTGATGCTGTCCAGCTGCATATTGGTAGCTTTTGTGATAGGGATCATTTCCCAAAAAAACTGCAAAAGCTGGGGTATTTATGACTTCAGAATGAGAGTGGGCTGGATGGATTCATCATTCATTCCTTTGGCACCACCGTGCATTTTTCCACCACAGGTATTGTAACACAATGAGATCATTTAGATCAATAAATATACAGACTCATGAAAACAGCAATCTCTCATGCCCATTACTGGGAAGTTCTGGAGTAATTCCAGCAAAATGCTATGTTTGCACCACACATAAGGTCAAGTAAGGTCATGACAATGAAAATTTCAGAAGCCTTAGCTTTCTGCTTCAAAAAGGATAAATGCTCTAGCTTTTATTGGTCTTCAATTAGATCTATTTTAACAGAATCATGTAAGCAACAGCTGCTGGATGTCCATTTTTTAAAGGATTAATGTATCAGTATCACTAAAATTGAATTTTGGTATTAGGGTTATCCTTTTTGCCCAAATTTTGGATGTTCTTGTCCTTATGCTTATATCACAGATTGATCCTTTACATGAACTGCTGGATATCATTTTCCGTGATTAATTTTCAAATGAGAACTAGAGGTTATTTTGCAGAATTTTAGAATAGCTATGGACCGAACAGAAGGCACACTGATGCAGTGTCCAGGAAAGTGAGATGATTCAACTTGTTGAAGTTATCACAAGTGATTCTCTGAAACTACTCTTACTGTCCAATCAAAGACGGGGTATATTTGCTTTGTCTCAAATGTTTAAAATGATTCCATCGAGGAATGAACACTTGATTAATCAAAACAACAGGCTGAAACTGAAGCTGACACTTCAGGACATATATGGTCTGCTTCCAACATAAATGTTAGTTTGATAAATGTTATACTTCAAGAAATGAATAACAATCAGTTAATAATAGTCTCAAGTTAGCATGTAGGAACCACATGACCCAGGTGAAACAGTGGAATAGTTTGACTTAAAGCTGGGCTGACAATGCTAATAATTTTTATTTAAGAACTACTTGGTAGTCAAACCACAAAAAGGAAACACATAGTTCTCAGTAACGCAACAGAAAACTATATAACCCAACGACCGATAAGCGAATGTGATAACCCACAAAGAAGTACACAATAGTTAAGCCTAAAGATGTATTTGTCACGGGGTGACAAGGTGTGTGTGTGTGTGTGCAAGCGAGAGAGAGAGTGTGCCTGCCTGCCTGCCCTCCTATCTGATGAGCTGATTGAGTACAGGTGTGTGATTAGGCAGCGCTGGGGGAGGGTTGCGGGTGTCTCGCTCTTCTTCATTTAGCAGCGGCAGCCGAGAAGGAGCAGGGAGGGGAGCAGCTGAGCTGACTGGTGGCACGGGCAGGAACGCGTGGCGAGGGAGACTGAAGCACAACCTGATGGTCGTTACGACAACCGCCGCCGCATAAGGGAAGAGGGGACCCGCCGCTGAGGGCAGACCACGACCAGGGAGCCGCGACGATCGCCGCCACAGAAGGAGAGAGGACACTGCCAGCACGCCAGGCCGGTCAAGCAGACGCACGGTGCGAGAGGGGAAGCAGCGGAAGAAAGTGGAGGGGTGGGGACGCGTTCCACCCTTCCTCCAGCTAAGTACCCCTCTATTACATTGCTCAGTTTAGAAAAGACACTTCAATATTTTATGATCAGAAGGGCTACGCAAACAGACCCAGAGACTTGGCCGGGGCACTTTTTGAGTGCAGTGAAAACATTTGTTGATTGTTGGGTTGTTTAATTATTATTAATTTATTTACTTTGATCCGCCCTGTGTTGGCTTTTGTTTTCTATTTATTTCTGATAAATCTACCCTGCCCCGCCAAGCCCAGTTGAGGATTATCAGGTTGAACATCCTGATGGTCACCTTGTCGTTTGTGTTCTTCTTTAGAGCAACCTGCAAGACGTGGAATTGAGGCCGACTACTCCCCGGAGCGTGCTGTGCCTCCCCCCTCTGGGGTCAAATGGACTTTGAACTCTTTTAACAGACTCTAAACAGTAACATTTTATCTTATTGTGCTGCAATAAAATTTCCATATTTTTATACGAAAAATCTCCCTCTGGCTCGTGTTGTGAAGTCTTGGTTGCTCCCCCAACAGAATATCAGTGGTCTTGCACCCTGTCGTGGTCACTCCACTCGGTGACATGTTGTTTAAGAAGTTTATACACTATGATAGAGTCCTTAGTTGCATACAAGGGGGCTGTGCTTTAAAGTGTTACAAGGACCATATTTCCCAGGTGGCCTTGAAAATGGAGGAGATGAACTGTATTGCCTGGTCCAAAAGGAAGTAATGAGGGGTACCTCATATGGTAAGGAGGTATACAACAGTTCTACCCAGCATTTGAAACAGTCCACCAAAACTAATAGGTAGACATTTCCTTGGGAGCTGCTAAGAAAGAAGCCTGTCAAGTTCACTCAAACCTCTTTCAGGGTTTGATCACACTAATCTGGTTCAACATTCTGGTGACCTTGCAGCTTTTAGGGTTTGTATTACTGGCTCACTTTGCAGTCTTGGACAGTTCTTGACATCCATGCTAATTCTCCATAGCTTGTGTTCCCTTGGAGGTCTTATACCTGCCAAGGTGAACAGCCTTGTGGAGTCTACAGCAGCTGGCGAAAGAAACGAGGACTTAATTCATGGCTGTAGAACAGTAAACATTGTTTTCTAAGATGGCGTATTTAATCCAAACATTTTTACTTAACCTTATAGCTTAGGTTGTAAATATTTGAGGTACATGAAGCATTTGAAGATCACAATATGTAGAAAATACCAATGAAGGCACTTATGGGCCATTTCTACTGAAGAATTTTTAAGGGTTAGTGCGAAAGTTCCATCACTGTGGTTGGTCATTTCTTATCTACAGATAAGCAGTAGCAGATGACAGGCAGTTGACACGTGAGTGTAAAAAAGACAGCTTAACCATCAAAGCAAGTTTTCTCAATCACTGTTGTAAAAACTCTGGGATATTTATGGCATGTATATATTATGCTTTTCTGGTCTTTTCTTCATAAACTGGTGGCCAAGGCAATCAAGGTACCACCTGCTCATCAGATAAACATTCACACACCAATGGCACAGCCATTGAGAACAATTTTGGGTTGATATTTTGCCTAAGGATACTTTGACACGTAAACCACAAGAGCCAGAGATCACACCACTGACCATCAGATTGGTAGCTGACTAGGTAGGCTTGGCCTCCAGGGCCACAATTGCTGAGCTGAAGCAGAGTTAGGTCGCCACACAAAAACAAAAAACTCTTACATTGACAATGTTATTTAATCAAGAGTCTCCATGACTTCTACTCTGTGTTTAAATGTAGCACGTTCACAATCAGATACCTTCCACTGACTTGCTGTCAGTTCATCCATGGTGTTGCAGTCTAACTGTGGCCCTGTGGCATTTTCTCCTCAGGTATCTGTAAAACTGTCGGCAGTACACCATTAAAGTTCTGATAAGATGGCTTATTATTGCCTGTACTATAAATTATTGTGTGTTATTATACATCCATTTGAGTGAACCGTTGGCATCTTGGAGTCTGGTGTCCACTTTAATGCTATATGTGCCATCTTTTCTTTCATCCTACCATGCTCCTGCTGCAGTGACACTTTAACTCCTTTCATAAAGGGAGTGAGAGTAAGGCCAGCTCTTTGCATTCCAAACTCGTCAAATAGCTCTGCCCTGTTAATGCTTTTGGCAGAGTGCCAAAAGGCAACTTTTGCGTGCATATGGGACTCTGCCGGACAGTATCAGCTGAAAACATGGCTGAACTGAACCGGGCACAGTGTAATGATACGCCACTGACTGATGGCACATGTCCAGAACCTGTGGCATACACATGAAACATGTCAGGACATCGTCAGGTTGTAACTCTGCCGGTAACAACATAATGTAAGGAGCATGAGGGCGTTTATACGGCTGGTTCCTCTTTGCCCTAACCCATCTGTATAGTTGTTGCACGTGCTGTTGTTGCCCAAACACAACCACATGCCACGTCATCATACCATGTGCATTAATTGACATCAGGGTAGTGGCATCTCTAGGTGTAAACAACAGAGGCAGAAAGATACCTAATTTATAACATGAAAGTCCACTAACAGAGCTGTAACATGTGACTCGTTGGAATGAGAATGTGGTAGTGCAAGAGTCCACTAAAAACATTTGACCTGTGCTGTACCTGTGAGACAGCTATAATTGTCACTGTTGGTAACAAGGTAACAAGAGAATTGCCTTCAATAATAAGCGTATTTCACTTTCACGCATCTCCTGTCAGTATGCACACTCCCTCTTTCCGTTGCCTGCACATAAATTCTTTCTATTTCTACTTTTCTCTTTCTGTCTTTGTCTTTAGATGTCTTTTTTGTTTGTTAGGCAAAAGAGGCACATGGTAAGATGCAATAAAAAAAAAACTCAGATCCACACTGGAAACAAACTCTAGACTCCAGCACAAAAGTCAGTTTGTTTGTAGGACCCATCCACTTCCCTTCCTGCCTGCCCTGTAAGCGTGCTCGAGCATCTTATATTACGTTGTTATCATCAGCATTATTACCTGACACCGTCCTACAGGGTTTCATGCACACCTGCCTGGTGACGTCCAGCTGTTGGCCGGTGTATGATAACAACGCCACCTGTTTTGTCCAAGTGCGCTCTCATCTGACACTGTCCAGCGTCTTTGGACTCGGAAGATGGTTTTCGGCATCACGCTCATATGCTGAAAGCACTGAAAGAGTGGCTCTATTTGACATGTTCTGAGTGAGAACGGCCTGACATAGTTTGACATCCGAAATTGATTTTCTTGTCTGAATCCTGGTAAGATGCCACTCATACAAATTTTCCAAAATGTCAGTTGATTTGAAACCAACAACAGAACAGTATATTTGTCTATATAAAACATTGCTTATGGCCCCTTAAAATCTCAGCCACCTGAACTTTCTCCAACCTAACTAAGCCAACATTGCCATGGGACTTCTCTAACATCCCCATGACAATTGTTTTGTCTAGAACCCCACAAAGTGCTGGTCTCATCCAGACATTCTGGGTGGAGGGAGTAAGGAACATACAAGAGCATGAGGGGGGTTGTTTGGCTAAGGTTACCCAAGTTGCTCTTGGAGAGGGATCAAACCTTGAGGAGGCCCTTTATCGTCATCCTTCATCCACGCTGCTCTTGTTATGCTTCTGCTTTTAGATAAACTCCAACTCTGGAGGGTGAGCACAGCACAGAGCCGGGGGCTTTCCTTTTTTTTTCTGTCACATTTAAGAAACAAAAACTCTCATGGAGTTACGGGAGGTGCTGTGTGGGTGAGTTGTGGAGAAGATAAAGCTTGTCATCATGCATTCTCTTGCCCACTCATATGAAATAAACATATCTGTCCTACGGCTTCGCTTCACAGTCTGCCAAGGAAAGACATTCCTCTTTTCACTCCTACATTAATCCAATTACCAAACACCTGCAGACATGCAATAACAGATCCTGTGCCAAGATACCACCTCCTTCCCCTTCCCCAGGTCTTTATAGTGATTAAGACTTGCTATATCCTCAATCAAGTTGCACCATTAGAACTTCTTTATTGACTGATAGAAGCTGTGATCTTGTTTGCTAATGCTGTCAGTTTCTTCCCAATTTTGGCTCATATTTCTGCTGCAATGAGGTTGCAGAGATGCCCAGATGCAGAAAACTAGAAATAGATAGATAGAAATATCGAAATAGTGTTTTTAGCACAGTCCTAGCTGTCACCAGATGTCAAAATGAATACAGGAAGACACTGGACTCATATGTCGTACAGATGCTAAATTTTGGTGGGAATGAATCCTTACAAACATGAGATTTCCTGTTACCAGATAGTTTAACTTTGTCAGTTCAGTTTAGTCAGTTTTGTCTGATTGCACTGTGAAAGTTAAAAATGTTATAGTTATAGTTATAGTTATATGAAAAACTTAGCAGAGATTTATTCATTACTAAATTGAAAGGGTTTGTGCCCAAGCAGCAACTTCCCAGGTTGAAAAATTAAGCCAACATATAATTGCTGTAAAACTGCAGTTCTTCTGATGGCCACTTGAGGCTGGCTCCGAAAGCGAGTCAATCCCAGTAGGACCCCATATTAAAATGCCCAACTTTACAGCTGAAATAAACATTTTTACAGTCTGGCACAAATGGCTATTAGAGGAATTGCAGTTTTTGGCACTTCTGCATTCGCTACATTTTTCAGCCTTGGAGGTTGCTGCTTGGAGTGACAAGTAAGCAAGCCCACATTAAGTGCACCACGCTTTGAAGCCAGCATTTCTAATGGCCAAAACGTGGGATTGCAACTCCAGGTCTGTCACATGATGCCATTGGGCTCGATTTTTTTTTCTATTGATATTGTATAAGAGACATCTCAAAATCTGTGGGATTTTTTTTTTTTTTTTTTAGCATCACAACCTCCAAGAAATTACTCATTTCACAATCAGGATTTAATCCAATTGGTCCAATAACCTTTTCAAATTCTAAAAGAGCCAAAATATTGAATAATTTTATCTCCATTTAAGTTAATAGAGTGCTAAACCAGATGTAACTGGCTTGGCCAACAGAGCTGTCTATTGCATTTGCTCTATGGGCCCAATGATGCGGAAGCGGCACCGATCATCCTGGTAACACTATGGAAACAGGACGTATTTCATGCATCACTTAGCAGGCCCCCATTGGGAATGCTGTATCCAGGTATCTTGATACATCCATGGGAGTAAGCAGGAAGTCTGCCAGAAGAGGCTTCTAAAATGCATGCTCTCAACAGACTTGCCTGGAGATGGGCTCCACGCTTTATGGGGTAAAAAAAAAATGAAAACATGAGATAGCCTGGACCTTTTGGGGGTGATCCCCACATAAAAACTTTTATCAGAATGAATGAGGTGTCATCTTAGAACATGGCATCCAAGGCTATATCACTCAGTCACTCCTCCCTCGATAACAGGGTGTAGATTACTGTATAGGACAGGGGTAGGCAACTCTTTTGCCCCTCTCCAGTGGCTCCTGTGTCTCTGACTAAAAATTATATGGAAATGAATTGCGATTATTTTTTTTTAATTTTTTAAATTTTCATTCAATTTTTCAATTGCAAAAATATGTAGCCTGTACACAGAATATGAAAATGTATTTCATTAACTAAAATATGCATCATATTTCTGTGACCTTGGTGTCTTTTCTGCTAAATTTTGCCAAATTTCAAAAATGGTGTGTGGTCCTGGATCAAAAAGGCCTGACTAGCTATGGATTCCAAATCCAAGATAGGAGAAGTCTCAGAGGAAAATGAAGTTATTAGTACATTGAGATAATAATAACAGTGCATGGATAGATCTTTTAATTTTTACCACCGATACTGCAAAGTTAATGTAACAAAAAATAATCAATAGTGGTAAAACATATTAAGGAGTGCTCATGCAGACCCATTTATAATACTGATAGGCTAGTTTGACTATATGTGTTGTGTTACCTGCAGCTCCAGACAGATTTTTGTTTTTTTGTTTTGGGCCAGAAATGGCTCTTTTGATAGTAAAGGTTGCCGACCCCTGGTATAGGAGTAAGTGAATTGAGATTTTGAACCCTTAAATCCTAATTTTTTTCATCATTGCTGACTCTCAATGAAAAGGCAGCACAGACCAAGACATTTCTTACGTTGAGATCCAGTTTCACAAATGGCTAGTGTGAAACTACAGTAGTTAGTAAGACGTGTGAAAAGACTTCACACAAGCTTGCTAATGGATTCACGAAAAGCTGGTGAAATCCAATCCTAGCAGTTATTGGTGTAAATATTTAGCAACAACTGATCTCTGTAAAGAACTTTTTTGTGACGTTACCTGTTTTAATTTAGTGTAAATCTTTACACACACTGACATTACAGCTTGGCTAAGTTTAAACTTGGCAACTGGCTCCAGAGGAAAATATCCTTATTTCTTGAAGCTAGCTGGAGTCATGTTACACACCTGCCAAGGCCTTAAGCTGAAAACACAACATCCAAATGTTTGGGGGTATTTGAGAAAGGCTTAAAGTGAACTTCAGGTACAAATCCTGTCATCCAGCTCAAATCTGGCTGCTCAGTCACTCTGATCCATTTTTCTTCTCCTCGGTTTCCTTTCATGCTCAGAGTCAGGGCTGAGCAGTGTTTACAGTAGGACATGAAAAGAGCTCAGCGCATTTCGCCCGACTGCAATTGGTAGGAAGCTGTGGACTGAGTGAATAGTTAGGTTTGGTCCTGTGGGGTTGGGACTGAGGGTGGGGGCCGATATAATGTAGATCAAAGTCTTAAGATGGAGATATATTCACATGCCACACACAATGGGCTGTTTGCTCAGGCCACAAGTCAACAAGTGCGGAACAAGTCAACCCTGTACAACACAGCGCAAGGACACAGTAGTAAATGTATAAAACTGATGGAAAATTCCACTGTCAAGTCCCTCTGCACTGCTCCATATCATCAGTGTGTACTGCTGTCCAGGAGTTACTTTGTCATTATGCATGGTCATTTATCTTTTTGGTGTGTGTGCATTTCCCCAACCTGCCAAGACTATTTCTACTTCAGTTATAGATTTCTTTCCTTTCCCAGAAACTCTGTAGAATCCTTCAGAAAATGTCCATGGTCTCACTGCCTCCAGCTGAGTTATACAATATATAATGTCAGTAACTGAGAGAAGGTGAGAATATCCAAGAAAAAGAAGGAGCGGTGCCCCTCACTGTGCTATGAGGGCTCCTGTTGGTGCACATAGTATCACTTCCACTGTGGATAACCTCCATTATGAACGTTAAATGTATTGAAAAATGGTGGGTTATGAAGTCGTGGCTTGAATTTTAACATCTGTGCAAAGTTGCAGAGGTTCCTTTGATCATCTGCATTAGCATCCTTGTCCACGTACATGTCCATGTTTTGGAGTATATTTTGGTCTTTCGACTGCATGGAGACGTTTGCAATTATATCCACAGATGGAATCATGTCTTGGTCTTTAACAATTACAATGCTTCTGAACCTTCCGATTTGAACACTAAATATGTTAGTCATGGTTGATTTTGGTAGCACCTGTAGTTACTGATGGTAATTATGTTTTTATAGTACATGTCCCAGAATTTTGTATGAAAAGTATCAACTATGGGGCCTAAAACTGAACCAGAGCTGAACCCAACTGCCAAATTTGAGATATGAACCTAGCCCGAGACCCAGAGACATACTTTACTTTATCCACTACAGACTGTTGCCTCAACAGGCAGTGCAGCACACTGACAATGGTCCAATCCCAGTTTGCTCCCTTGGCCCTACCACTTGACCCTCCTGCTCAATTTTTAGTGCTGCTTGTAGGGTAGGGTGTTCCATTTCTTTTGGGGCATCAGGTGGTCATCCAGCCCTCCATGTGGCCCTCCAGATGGAGTGTTAAAGATGCAGATTTCACACAGAGTGCTAGAGGAGAATTGCCAGAATGCTTTGCAAACTGCGGCAGTCTGCATAAAAACAAACATATTCATCAGTGTTAGCTAACTCATGCTATTTCAGTAGTTTATCAGTTACTATTAGCAAACTTTTTCAACCATTATCTATTACATTTACATAACTGCTAACTTACATATGTGATATAATTAGCTTCTGTTGGCATAACAAGTGGCATCTCATTTTCAAAGTTAAGATCCAACTTGAGGCAGACACTATATCTATAATATAGAGTAAAATGGTTCACTGGTAATCAAAAAGCCATCAAATGCATGGCAGGTGAAAACATTTAACATGATAATATGGGTACACAATGGCATTGGGAACTGAACACAGAAACACTGGAATCGGCCACTCTCTCTCGGGAAAGTAGTAATGGTGAGAAAGAAAGAGAGCCAAGCTCTTCCCCAGCCAGCATCAAGAAGCTTATACTTCATATCTTTGTGGGGTTTTTTCCACTGTGCCGAACTTGCACCGAACCTTGACTCCCAAAACCAAGGTATGAACTGAGCCATGACTAAGCACATGACAGTGTCTGAGTACACTGAAGTCTATCAGAGAGAGCAGAACACTGTAGACTGCAGTCTATGTGATGGCTAGTGGGTTTTGGAGTGGTCCTTAGCTATTGAGATGCACTTGAGTGGGTATCATTGAGTGAGTATATATTGATCATACTACATTCTGCAGCTAAGACATACAAAAGAAAGATCTTGTGTAACTTATGGGATACAGCCAAATAAACTTTGCTGAAAGAGGTTAATCTTCTCATGTTTTTTTAAATGAAGAAGTTCTGATTGAGTGTTGCCTTCCACATTCCATGAAATGTGTGCATACACAGACTTTGTCCAGTGCACAAAATGAATCCTCCAATTGCTCAGCAGGTTGCTAATTAAACTTGGCAATTACTAAAAAACTGCTGGCCATAAATACATAGCATTAAGTGGCGTTTGATGTTATGAAAATGTTAATGACTATAACTTTGAATTCCAGTTTCTGAAAGGAAAGCTAAATTATTGTGATTACTTTTGATTAGGGCTGTCATACAATGGGTTTTTTTTGTTTTGTTTTGTTTTGTTTTGTTGGGGTTTTTTTTTCACAATTAATTACATGTAATGACATGCTTTCAATTCCATTATTTGGCATTTCAAGGCAGTTTTGAAGTCTTAACAAGGTACAGCAATTCTTTCCATATTGTCTATCACAATAAATTGTAGCCTCCTAAACAACCATACATCTGAATCAACACCTTTCTAACACAAACAAAAACTGAACCTTTATACCTTCATGGAAGTAGGATTTATTTCAAGAGTGTCACATTAGACTGCATGTGTTTTAGCAAGGTAGATCCAATAAACTGGCTGGGAGTGTATTGAAAAATGAAAAGACGTCATAATTTTCTCGATGGCCAGGCCATAGATTATGGATTTTGTCAAATCACAGCCACTGTTTTCACACTCTAAATTGTTTTTGTCCTCAAATTAAGACAAATGTAACTCGGTTTGTTCCATGAGTGGGTACAGAAGACTGCTGATTTACATTGATTTGAAAAATGCCTGTAATTATGGAGGGGGTCTGTAACAACTTGACCTTTGACCTCTTGATCATTTAGGATCAGGTTGGGGTTTTTCATGGATAGCCATCTCTGCTGCTCTGCTGTGTCCACAAATCCACATGACAACGAGCCGCCCAGCTGCAGGAGAAGGGAATGTGCTTGTGTAGGACTCGGCAGCTGACTTCCCAACACCAAGAGCTTGAGATGAAAAGAAGAAAATGATCCATCAGACCTCGGTGCACTCACTAAAGAAGCTATTTGACATGGGCCTCTTGGGCCTGACCGCTGTTGTGTTTGGCTGAGGAGGGTTTGGAGCTGCAGGGCAGCAGAAGCCACCTGTGGCTGCTATGCAAGAGCTGTTTGGATGGCAGGACGACACGGCCACCCCCGGACATGAGCACATGTAGCAGAACAGAGGAAGGTGTAAAGAGGGATAGGAGCTGGGGATGAAAGGGGATGAAAGAGAGATGAATGACAATCTGACATAGCTGTTGCTATGTTAAACACAGGACAGATTTTTAGCTTTAACTTTTAGCTTTTAGCTTTAACAATTTGATGGAAAATAGTTCTGTCCAATCGGAAGTTGTAAAATTTATTTAATTCAGTTTACAGGGTCAATTCCCTCAAATCACGAAACAATAAGATTTAGATATCATTTTAGTTTTGGCTTTATTGTCTTTGAATCTTCCTCCGCCTCTCTAGAATAGAGATGGAAGGAATTTTGTTTGTAACCCTTAAAATATAAAAGAGAAAAAAAATCTTGAATCTTAGCTTTTAACACATTGAACCTGGATCGACATCAGTTTTTTTTATGTTGCGTTCAGATGCCTTTCACGAGTATTCAACCATCTGAAATGTGAGCACATTGGTTTTATTTCTTTAAAAACATATATGGGAAAAAGGGCAATTAGCAACTTGGCAGGAAATGTCTGCCAAACTGCAAAAAAATTGTAACATCTGACGAGAAAATGACTTTAGAGAGAGAAAGAGAGGAAATCATTCAACAATCATCTAATGAGTAGAAAAAAATATCAAATAAACCAAATTTAGAAGTACTATAATTATATATTTAATATGAGGTTACAGGAAAAATATGTACTGTATATTTATTGTTTGTTTATTGTTTTTTGATAATTTCAGATAATTTTCTTGTAACTTTTGACTATGTTCTTGCTAATATGAGGGTCATTTCTTGTTAAGCTGCGCATTACCTAATTTTCATGTTTTTTGAAGAGATCAAGCCAATTTGCTGAGGTTTTAATGGGTAAAGGCAAAAATCTGTTATTGGCACTTTATATTCAGAAATGAAAAAAAAATCATCAGCAGCAGCTCCGTCTCCAGAGTAAGAGATCATGTAATAGAACCAAAAGCTCCAGAACACCTACAAATTGGACCTTGAGTTGAGACTGTTTTCTGAGCTGCTGCCTTTAATGTTAAAAAACTCTGAACCAGCAATACAAAAAAAACCATCCCACGTCACAGTGACACATTTTCCTTGAGAAAGTAATTCCAGTGACTTTTGTTCACAGTGAAGTCTGTTGATTATCCAGATTTTATATTTTCAAATGACATTTTCCATTGCAGTAAGCATCACATAATACAATTTATTTACAAAAACAAAAATTAAAGAATCTATCTAACATAACACAAACAATATAAATGTTTATTGTGTATAGTCAAAATCAATGTCCCAGGGTGTTAATCACATTTACACACTAACTCAGAAACTCGTCCATCATCATAAGTTTTTGGAAATGGTTGCATTTTCTGTGTTTTTGGGTTGATGTTTTTTTCTCATCTGTCAAAAGACGTCAGTTGTTTGATGAAGACACATCCCTACAGAGATGAAAAGAGTCACACAATATCATTTCATCACTCAGATAGCATGCTTTGAAGAGTTCAGATAATAATATTGAGGTCGATGATGATGACGAAGGGGAGGATGTCATAGAGAATGAGGATCGCACATGGACAGAGAGAGAGTTACAAAGCAGAGACAGAGAGAGGACAACTCAGCAACTCTTGCCACTCTTCAACTGCAGTGGCAAATGCAAGCATGGGCAGAGGGTGGCGACAGCCAGGGAGGTAGAATTACCACCTCATTACTGAGTCCAAGCAGAGTTTTGTGTCAAACTTGAAGAAGTTCAAATATTCTTCAGATGATGGCATTCACAAGAATGAGACAGATGCAAGGTCACAGTGACCTTGACCTGTGACCACCAAAATCGAATCATTTTATCCTTGAGCCCCAATGGATATGTGTGCCTAAGTTGAAGAAATTCCCTCAAGATATATTTTTGACATGTTCACAAGAATGAGACAGACAAGGTCACAGTGACCATTGCCTTTGTCCTTTGACCCCCAAAATCTAATCAGTTCATTGTTGATTTCAAGTGGAAGTTTGTGAAAAATGTGAAAAAAAAATCCTGTTAAGGCATTTGCAAAGGCCTTAATGAAATATTACTGATAATAAACATTTAGATTTTTTGTCATAATGTGAAAATCAAGCATCACGTCATCTTGCAGTAATCAACTGTGTTTGAATTAGTAAATAAGCATTGTAAAAATATTCTAATGTGTGGTGGATACATTTTTTTTAACCTTAAGATTGGAGTATTCCTTTAAAAGTACTTTTATAACTGGGAGAAAATGTTGCAAAACAAGCTTTGCTTTTTCAAAGATCATTCTGTGTGGTGAAATACATTGTACATACTCACTGCACACTAACCTGCAGGAGAAAATGCATACAGACATACTCCTTCTAAAGAATAATAAAGCAGAGTATACTGATTGTTCATACATTGTTATGTGTGTGGATACCATTTAAATAAAATACTCTCTAAACATTCCAAATGTACCCATAAGATTGATTAGCTCTGTCTTAAATGGTTACAGGGATGCCTTACCATACGTGAGCCCTTATTTCTTTTTTTTTTCCCAACTATTATGATTAATAGTGTCACTGCGCGTTGCCAAATCAGTGATTAATACAGTGTATACATTAAGTGTCAGTAGAAGGGAACAGCAGTTACACTGTGCACCTGGCAGAGAGGGAAATGACCACAGAGATGGAATAACAGATATACGTAACAGACACTGGCTGAGGATGTAGAGCTCATTAGAAACATAAGACTGCGTGTTTTGCAAACGAGTAGCCATGAAAGATTGAAATGCCTAAAAAACAAATTCAAAATAGCTGATGGAATGAAGTATGAAACTAAGTATTCAACAAACTGTCAATAAATGTGACATTCTTGTGGATGTTTGCCATAGTTTGTAATAATGGTTTCCTACCGACTGAATGTACAGACCTTAATATTCCACATTAGCATTCAGCCTTTACTGATTAGCTGAGCAGGCCTCGGGCACCGGCAATCAGAAGCCTTGTGGATGTTGAGGAAGATAAAACATACTTTTCCCTTACATGAAGGATCAAATATCAAAATGACAAATAACATGAACTTTTCTTTTTTTTTTTTTGTCCTGGCTGTAAATCCCAAGCTCCTCCAACAGACTCTCCTTCATCTTAACTGCGTAAATGAAGTTGAAATGAGGAAACACTGCCCTACGGAGAGGGATGACAATGGTGAAACTGAGTGGAGCTTGGATGTTGGTGAAAGACTCCGAGCTATGCTTTCAAGCATGGGAGGGAGCCTGGTGCAAAGTACTCAGGCATAGCAGTTTGATTTCCCAAATGTTCATAATTAAACGTTTTCTATTTGAATAGCCAGCAGGGAACTCCTCGGCTTGTGTTTTCGTAGTGGCTATTGTGTTTGTGGAGCCAAATATTGGAAACTTTGATACCGAATCCCCTGGTGTATGTTAACTTTGGCAGCGGCCAAAGGATTCTGGGGATGCTTTTCCTGCGCATTACTTCGCCTCCACTGTTCACCACCCACCATCTCCTCAGGTCGTGGAGTTTCCTGTAGCCACTGCTCGCTGGGCCGAGGAGGGGGAAGCACAGGGAAGACATTGTGATGCATCTCGGGGTGAAAACTTATCTCGAATGTCTCAGAGGTTTTCAGAGAAAACACTTCGATGTGGGACTTTTTTTTTGGATGGGCCTATCTCCTCTTGCTGAACTCTGCTTCATCCCTCTGTCGTACCTTGCAGCGCTGCGTCTCGGGCTACAGGAAGCCTTCAGCCACCTCCAGAGTGTATCCTCCTGTTACAGCATGTATGGTGCATGAACCGCTCACCCTGCGATCGCTCCCTCCTGCCCGGGGATCAGTGAATGTTCAGACTACTGTGGAAAGGAGGACCTGGTCAAGGCTCCTTTGGCCGGTCTCTGCGCAGCACAGGATGAGACCCGGCTCAGTGGGAATGTGAGCTGAGGGCTGCACAGGAGGAAAGGCAGAGTCAACAAACAAGCGGTAGAGCAAATAAGCCACACATACAGTTTGTTATTAAGCTCTCTTTTCACGTGTGTATGTGCTTACGCAGTACCACTGATACCGACATCATCCAGTGCTGGAGTGGCTGTCTTTTAGGAGATCTCTCCTGTTTGGGGTCAGTCATCTTTTTCAATAAATGCATGGTAGGACTATGACCCTGTGACCTTTATCTGCCTCTTGGAGTCCAACTTCCATAGGACCCCAAACTGTTACATTAGATTAGATTCAGCTAAAAAAAAACATTCATTTTGCATGGTGTAAGTACTGAGACAATGAAATGCAGTTTATCATCAAACTAGAAGTGCAAAAGTCACTGCAAAGTGCAGAGTAATGTACAGAGTATATAGATTAAACGGCAGGGGGTAGATAAGAAAATACCAAGCGGCAATCTCTGGGGCTGGAAAGTAAAACCAATGTGTTTACGTAAAAAATTGCGGTTCCTTAACCCTTTTTCGAACCTTAGCAAATTGGCTTGACCACTTTCAAAAACAAGGTACTAGGGAAATGAGCAACTGAACGAATTCAAATGGCCCAGAAATGATCAATGAGTTAAAAGTTCCCAGAAAATTACCTAAAAATAAGGACAAAGAAAAGTAAAAAAAAAAAAAAAAAAAAAAGATGAAGAAAAAAAAAGGAAAAAGACCTTGCAAGAAAGTGCTTTTTCAACGTATGATTAAAATGATTAATAAATAAATATGGTTTTCTGGACATTTTTATTTTTTTTAGGCAATTTTAATTTTATCTTTAACTAATATTTTGCAATTTGCTTTTTGCTATAGCTTCCACAACAGTCTGTGCAGACACAAAAAAATTGGCTGCAAGCACACATATGCATAAGGGTCCATGTAGAACTTGTGGACATGCGTGGATGACGACATTTATGTCATGCAAAACAAAGCAGATAATCACAAACAAGCAGAAAATATGAATTGGTCTTAAGGTAGTGTCAAATACAGAACAAACAGTGCACATTGCAGTGCACCATGGACTGAATTTTGCATCAATAATGTTGGCTGAGAATTTGTTGCTACTATATCATGATGGTGTGCCAATGCTTTCCAACAAGACCAATGCAGTGCAGTGCATGGTGTAATAATAACAATAACAATACTGACAATCATTTCGGCCACAGTGTGACTGGCAATTCCATTGAGGCCCATTTGGATACGCAATATAAAATTAGACCTCAGACCTGCAATTAACATTTCTAAACATTCCCATCATCATCATCATCATCATCATCTTTCAGTGTTGCTATGGCAATTAGTTAACCTGCCATCACCTCCCTGAGTCATTGGTTGCCAGATTTAATAAACAGTAATTGTGGTGGGTTGGCTGAGTCAGCCCAAGCAATTATACCCAACCATGGAACGAAAGCCAAAAAAACAATGATTGGGACAACGCCTGAAAGCAGTCAAACCTCAGAGGCAGGGAATCTAACAAAATGTTTTGCTAATACAAATGAGTTTGTTTTTTTTTTGTTTTTGTTTTTGTTTTTTTTCATTTTAATAGAGATTAGTTGAGTTGAGCATTGACTCCAGGTGTGAATGCAGAAGTTAGTTTAGGAGCTTCACTGGCAGTGGATGTTTGTGTTGCTCTGGATGAACCAATGAAAAAGGGGATTCTGGCAGCATGTGATGTTAAATCAGTGTGGGCATTAGGCTAATCTGGTTTGTTGCTCCTGGGGCCCTCATGAGCTGCTGGGCTTATGTTCCCCCAACTTTCTCTAAAGTTCAAGTTCAGTTTTTCTATGCTGGAGTGTTGTCTGACCCCAGATTCATGAGTAGCCTATACATTTTGGAATATACAACATACGCAGCTAGCAGGGAAAGTTCCTACAACACTGGCTAACCTATTACCTAAACGTTGCATTCATGTTTTAAAGAAAAGCTTTTAATTTAATGTTCAAAGAACCTTTTAAAGATGTTAATCATTTCAAATAATGTTCCTATATGCGGTTAAATGCTGACTAAGAGGTAATGTTATAAGAATGTGCTTTTATATAAGATTGCTCGAACAACGGGAAAACATTTTCAAAGGAACATTCAGAACATGTTATGTAATGTGATATCTTAACAATAACAAGAACATTTTTCTCATTTTTTGATATTTATAGATATGTTATCCTAACTTTAAGAAGAACATTCTGATAACTAAAGGAAAACTTGCAGCTGAAAACGTTACTAAAACATTGCATGGGTTGCACTGTACTGTTAGCAGAATGTTCTTTAGAACCAAAAAGTTGCTAGCTGTAGGCACTAACCTAAAGAAATTGAAGGTCTTAAAGTTGAAATACATGGGTACATGTTGGAGGGGTGACTGTACTGCCAACTTCACTTCACTTTGAGTTTCTCTAAATGATGGAGTTGGTTATGGAGGGTTTTTAAGTGCAAGCTATATTAACTAAAACTGAGTTAATTAACTGGATCATTGTAACAACAGGATGCCTTAATTTGATTGCCTTGAAAACAGTAATTAATTATAACTATTACCCTTAAGTTATTTTAACTTTATATCTAACCGTAAAGTTTACTCAAGATCTAGTTGCATTTACTTAATTTTGTCAAGTTGTTGCAACTTTAAAACAACAGTTAGAATATCCACAAGATCTGTTTTGTTAATATGTTTGAAAATATATGACTTACTAAATGGTAAATGGACTGTACTTGTATTGCCCTTTTCTAGTGTTATTGACCACCCAAAGTGCTTTCACACTGCATTGTCACATTCTGGCTGTTTGGCTGTCCAGCAGTGTATCATAAAACCGTGAAATGTTCTTTTCAGCTCTGCTTTCAGCTGGTGGTATATCATACAGCCGCAAAAGATGGCTTTTGGTGTTAGGATCCTATGTCAAAATACCTGCAAAAGTGGCAGTATTTGATGACTTTGGAGAACAGGATACCCATGCAGTGAATAAGACAGTTCTAACTGGAGCTCGGGATGCAACACATCCATATTTAGTAACTAAGGCCTCATATTTCTAATCATCCAAACAACTTGTGGGAACATGAAAACAGAGATGAAAATGAAACTTGTGCTTTAAAAACACATTGCATTTTACTAAGCTAATTTCTGCTTCATGACTGTGAACAAAATAGCATCCACAGAGGTCAAGTTAATAAACTTCTCTATGGCTGTCAGAAGTCTCTGAGGACTCCACAATAGGAGGCCAGGACTCCTGCAGCCCCATCTGTCAGCTTTCCCACATCAGGATCTGATGTAGGCAGCCACTTCCCCCTCAGCTGGGCATGCTGCCATCTGGACCACTGAGCTGCTGGTCCAGTCTTGGACGGGGTAGAGTCAGCCCACGGGGCATTACAAAATGCACAAGAATGATATAATGGGAGTGTCAGGCTAATGCACTTATTGGAATCAGGTTTCTCATGAGCTAAGTATGGACCTTTCGTCTTTTTCTTACAGTTCTAACATCTGGCTCACAGCAATGGGAGAGTGAAGTTTTGGGATACAAATGAAGCAGCGGTGTTTGTTGTTACATCAAACTTTCTGCGATTCTACCAAAGTCATCAACAAGCCTACAAGTCTATATTCCATCTGGCACCTCTAGGAGGCTGTAAAGAGTACGACTGAAAACATACTCATGATTCTGCTGCTTTCAGGCCCTGCTGTTCCCTAAACAGGATCAGCAGCAGAATCATTGTGCTGATGGGATCTTTTGTTTGACCTATGCTGAAAGTAAAGTCACTTCTACTGGACAATGTGGGAATGTAACCTAGTACATTTATCTATGTACTGTGCTTAAATAAACATATGAGGTACTTTATAATTGTAATTTCATGCCATTTTCTTGTTCTACTCAACTAAGAACTTTATAAGAAAAAAAATTTTTTTTAAACGTTTTACTTTTTTTAAACGTATTACTTCCTTTATAAAAAAGGTTTTAGCATACAAAATATATGAAAATGCAGCTAAAAAGATTCATCAGTTACGTGATTAATGGGCAAGTATTAATAATAATAATCAGTGAGGTTGATTCATGCACAAATAAAATGCTTCCAGATTCAAAAATGCAAGGATTTTTTGCTTTTGCATTTGCTTGTTTTTCATAGATTTTAGGTGATTTTTTTTTTTTTTTTTTTTAAGTGATGTCATTGCTGTGCCAGACTATCATGGTGAGGAGGAAGCTAAACAAGGAGGCAAGGCTTTCAATTTACCATCTACATCCCACTACTCACCCATGGTCATGACCTGTGGATAGTGACTGAAAGAATGAGATTACGGATACAAGAGGCCAAAATGAGTTTCCTCCGTTAGGATGCCTCCTGGGTACCTCCTGTTGCAGGCTTTCTGGGTACCTCCAACTGTTAGGTAGGCTCAGAGGCAGACCCATTCTGGAGGCATTATATATCTTGGCTATATCCTTGGCTTGGGAATGCCTCGAGATCCCCCAGGAGGAGCTGGCGGTCTGAGGTACTTTGCTCAGCCTGCTACCCCTGCATCCAGATATTGATGGATGGATGGAAAATCAATAATTGTGCCAGCATTTCTCACTATTTTCAAAATATTTACAAAACCATTCAATCTATAAATTAATCAGCAGATAAATCCAGTCCGTGTCATGTGTCTGGTTATCCTTATCTGTATCCTAAGCCTGGATCCCTGCATGTTCTGTGTTCTGTGTCTGGGTCCCTCACTTCCCTGTTTCTCTCGATCTCAGACCACAATCATACCAAACTGAGATCAAACAGTAAAACTAAGCATTGCTGATCAAATATGAACTAACATTCTTTTACTGCATTGCCCATTTATAGGCTCAAATGTTTTCAGAAACATATTTTAGCTTATTGTTTTACTGTAAAAAAAAAAAAGATCATTTGTTATCAGCCAGCCACCATATTATTTTACAATGAATCATCCGCCAGTGTTGGAGTTTTTTTTTCCTGTGCAGCGCAGTGTGGTGAAGTGCATTCTGGTAGTTGTAGGTTTTCTACCTCTTGAGTAAAAGCAAATGCTACAGCCCTTTTCACCTGTTTCCTTTTGCACCAACTTTTCCTTTTGTCTTTCTACTGCATAGCCTTGTTTTGTGAAAAAACAATCCTTCAAGCAGAGAAATGCTTATTTAACTTGTTTTCTGTTTTTTTGTTTGTTTTTTTTTGTATTTGTATATTTTGAAATTGGCACCTTCTTTATATTTAATGTAACATTGCATTTTTCCACCCTTCCCTTCCGCAACTGGTGCACAATAATTTCCCTCAGGATAGATAAAGTGCTATGTTTTCTTGTCCCGAAAAAAAATCAGGGAGTGGTTAACTGTGTTGTTAAAAACCTTACTTTTTATCACTGCTTATCATTTTTGATAGACTCTGTACTGTGGGACAAAACTGGCTTAAAGGTTTAACACATTCAACATATTAAAAATGCAGCGTAATAATAGTGTGATTCTCCAGTAGAGTTACATGAAGAATATGGCTCAGTTCCCACTGCTTATGCTAGGGATGGTCAGTGCTCGTATTTCTCGTAAGGCTCACATTTCCCATAAACCTCCCTGCTTCCTATCTCCTTGTCTTTGTTTCGACTTTCAAACACATTAGAAGTGGGGTTTTTTTTTTCCACTGGATGTTCATTTCTTCCACCATTTGCCACTGTCCGAAGGTCTGGAGAGTATGAGTGCAGTATTCTTTGAGAGGACATGGCCCTGCTACTGGTTAGTGTCAGTCTGTTCCTGGAGGAACAGCAGGAAATCACATGATGACAACTAGAATAAATGGCTGTTGCCATGGGAGGTGGACCAAATGTGTCCCATCAGAAACAAATCTCATTAAAATGTCAAGTAGAGTGAGGTCTATCATTAATAGCATAATGACATTTAGTGTAAAATCTGACTTTATGTTAGTTTTAAATAGCTATCAATTTAACCAAGAAAATCTCTTGCAAATCTAATCCCATGAATACTTACTGAGTAACTCATTTTCAAAACCACAAAAAACACACTGGAAACTGATGGTTCAGATCTCGGTTTATGAGACTGTTTCCGACAAATGTAATGTAATGTGATATGTTACCAATTTTATTTTATTTTTTTTATGTTTATAGAGAATGCTACCCTAACATTCTGGGAACTAAAAGACAATTTGCTTCAGAAAATACTATGCACCCTGGCAAACACATCAAGTCCTTGACCCATACATGTTTTTTCCAACTTAGAAACATTGCAAAACTCAGGTCCATTGTATCCCACTCAGAGTTGGAAATGATTATCCATGCATTTGTCTTTCTTGTCTCGACTATTTGTAATGTTCTTTTTACTTCCCTCAATAAAGCATCTGTAGACCGCCTCCAGCTGGTCCAGAATGCTGCTGCAAGGCTGCTGACCAGGTCCAGAAAAACATGCCATATCACTCCTGTTTTGGTCTCCTTGCACTGGTTTCCTGTTAATTTCAGGATCCAGTTCAAGGTTCTGGTTATTACTTATAGAGCCCTGCATTGTCAGGCTCCTGCCTGTCTGTCTGACCTACTTCCAGCAAGCCACTGAGGTCTGCTGACCGGGACCTATTGGCTGTCCCTCGCACCGGGCTCAAAACTAAAGGTGATAGAGCCTCTGCACCTAGATAGTGGAACACTCTTCCACAGGACTTGAGAGCTGCACCCACTGTGAACATTTTTAAGAAGTTGCTAAAAACGCTTCTGTTTAGACATGTTTGCCAAATGATTGTGACTATATGTCTATATTTATTTTTATGACTATAATTGATTGCAGTCCTGTTTTCTGTGCTTAAATTGTTATTCTATTGGTTGTATATTCTATTGTATTTTGTATTTTCTTTTATCCTATGTAAAGCACTTTGTGAGTCCTCTCTGTGAGAAGTCCTATTTAAAAAAAAAAAAAATGTACTTACTTATGTTACTAAAACATCGCATTGGTTGCATTATGCCATTCTCAGAATTTTTTTCGAACCAAAAGTTGCTCACTGGGACTGCACTGCAGTGCATGTGATCTTTCCAGATTTTACAATGCTGAAGTGGTTCAACCAGAGGATAAAAGTTTTGTTTGGATGGCCTAAAACAACACTGACAATGTATGTAAATATGGCTTCAAAAGCAAGGACTACATTGTAGTCAGTCATAACTGCCGTACACAGAACCTTTAGTGTTTTGTAAAGTCAGGTCATTAATTTCTTCTTTATCAGTTTATTGTGACTAATGGGACTTTCTATAGGGCTATAATATCAAATTTAGAAAAATGTGTGGTTTCAGTGGTTGAGAGTGAACTTCCACTTCATGTAAACCTGAGAGGTTAGCCTTGGACTCCCTCTGCACGGCTCTGTCCATGAAATGCTTGTTGGAAAATTACTTCTCCATGCTGACAGATGGATTTAGGAGATTTTTTTTCATGGTTTGGCTTGTAGTTCCAGTGTTAAGAAACAAGTCGTAGAGAAGGTCAAGACGTCAACTAGTGTTACTAAGACAGATTTGAAATCTCGACATGTTTTAGCCTTTTTCTCATCATAATTTACTGTGTGAAGCTGGAATGATGGCAGCTAAGAGGCTTTTTTATTGTTTCACATGTAAGAAATAGTTTGACAAACTATTCAGCCATCATTCCATTTTATTTTCGCTCAGTTTTGAGCATTTATCAAGTATGCAGTGTAATCATGGTTTGTGTTTCGTAAAACTCCTTTCCCACTGCATTGTTTGCCATTTTATTTTGAATTGTCATACTGCCTCTATTTTGTGTTTTCCCCAGAATAATAAAAATATATTTCCAAAGTAAATTGATGCAGAAAACTTCACAAGAATGCAGGAAATTTAGTTTGATACACAAAAATTCCTGGGGGAGGACCCCATGTCCCTAATTTATGTCCACCCTCATTATTAAAACAAAATGACATGTCTCATCTGCGTCACTATATGTGCATTTAAATAAATAAATATGTAAGCAAGTAAAAGATGTACTACTCTATGTGACTTTATTATTTTACTAATGCTTTAACACAAGAGCAAATTGGCTTGACGTCTTTCAAAAACAGATAAAAAGTAATGAGGAACTTAAGAAGAAATTTAAAAAAAATGAGGAAGTGGCCTGAAACAAGATGCTAAAAATGATTATTATTTTGTACAATAATTTCAAATAAATAATTATGATAATTACAAATATATATATATATATATATATATATATATATATATATACACACATACATATATGTGTGTGAAAATCTGAAAGCTGAAGTGCTTTAAACTGAAGATGAGAAAAAGGCTGATGTTAGCTCAAAAAAGGAAAAAAAAATAATGTTTATAGCATTGAAGAATAAAATGTAGAAGAGCATAACATTTTGACATTTGAGTGGTTTTTGTAGCTGAAAGTAGTCAATCGAAAAAGTTTTATTTATTTTTATTATTACTATTTGTGTGTGTGTGTGTGTGTGTGTGTGTGTGGTGTGTGTGTGTGTGTGTGTGTGGGTGTGTGTGTGTGTGTGTGTGTGTGTGTGCTTCTCCAGGTGCCCCCCTCCTCTCCTTCTCAGGGAGGGTGCAGCAAGTGACCGAGCACACCTGAGCTTAATCTGCTGATTAGCAGTGTGCAGTATTTCAGGATTGAAGATGCAAACAGTTGGAGTCAGTGGGTCAACGTGGGTGCAGTTTGTTGGACTGAGAAACTAGTGCTGTAGTGAATCTGGGATCTTTACCTTTTTTTGGAGGGAGGTTGGTGAACTTTTATTTATTACATATCCTCATTGCTAAATCTCAAAATAGCTAATTTGCCACAAAGAACTCCAACAAAGAATCTTAATCATGGTGGTTGATGTTGATGGCCATGATGTTGTATCTCCATTTTTCTACTGCTCATACTTCTGTGTTGTTAATCTGCGTCACCAGCGCACGTATTGAGTGCCTCCAAATTGGGATAAAGCTCATGTGCCCTTATTGCCTGATTCTAACCATCTGTGCTAGAATGTGCATTTGCTGATGTCCCAGCGTTGGTTTTCATGTGCTGTTGTTGCCTAAACACAACTACATGCCATGTCATGTCACCATGTGCATTCGTTGACATCACAGTAGTGCCATTTTGGGAAGTAAACAGCAGACACAAAAGGATATTTAAAATGTAACATGTAGATGTGAAGTTCCAGCAGCAACATGTGACAACTTGCGATGAGAAGGTGTAGGAGAACCGTGATTATTTAGCAAAACTGTTTTTCAAACAGAGTACCCAAAAATACCAAGAAGTCCTCCAAACCATACGACCATGCAGATCATTTGTTCTTTTCCCTCTAATCAGTGGTTCACAGGTAGTTAGCAGAAGGTAGATTTATTAGTCATTTTTCAAACAAAGTTTTTGAAATAAAATTAGAATTTGTCCTTGATTCTGCTACATCTTTAGAGTTGAAGGATGAGGTATTCTTTGAATCGTCTTAGTCTGGCCCCTCCTCTGGGATTACTTGGGAGACCCTACCAGGGTCTAACTAGCCCTGGACAATACAGCTCCCAGGATCACAGGGACACACAAACCCCTCCACCACGTTAAGGTAGCGATTCTCGGAGAGGATAATAAATTATATTATATTATTTTTACATTATCTAGCATTATATTATATTATATTATATTATTTTACATTATCTAGCATTATATTATATTATATTAAATTACATCATATTGCATCACATTTCATTATATTGCATACCATTAACATTATTGTATTGCATTACATTATACTACACTATACTTTATTATTTTATATTACATAGTATTTCATTATATTATATTATATTATATTATATTATTATATTATATTATATTATATTATATTATTATTATATTATATTATATTATATTATATATATTATATTATATATATAATATATGACATGATATTATCATTCTAGTATTCTTATAATTATTATTTTTAAATTATTATTATTATTATTGTGGATAAATTTATATGTTATCTATGTAATTGTTTATTTACATTTATACTTTCCTTTTGTTTATAATTCATATCTTGGCTGTGAACTCCAGTAAATTCAGGTCTTAAATCTTCTTTTTGTGTGTGTGGATTTTTTGGTTTAACACCTCTGTTTATTATTATTATTATTATTATTATTATTATTATTATTATTATTATTATTATTATTATTATTATTATTATTATTATTATTATATTATTTTGTAGAAATGTATATATTTTCTTTTTTTGTTTATTATTTTACTTATATTATAGTGTAGCATAGTAAAGTATAAATTATATTATATTACATTTTATTATTATTATCATTATTGTTATTATTATTATTATTATTATTATTATTATTATTATTATTATTATTATTATTATTATTATTATTATTATCATAGTGTGGAAATGTATGTTTCCTATTTATTGTTTAGTTTCCTTTCCCATTGTTAATAATTAATGCTTTGGCTGTGAACTCCTACAATGCAAATTGAGGACACCTCTGTTTACTGTTATTATTAGTAGTAGCAGTATTATCATCATTATTATTATCATTACTAGTAGTAGTAGCATTATTATATTATTATTATTATTATTATTTTTATTTATTTATTTTTTTGCAGAAATGTATATGTTGTCTTTTTTGGTTTAATATTTTACTTAATATAGTTAGTATAGTATAGTATAGTATAGTATAGTATAGTATAGTACAGTATAGAAGCATTGATAATAATATTACTCGTACTTATATTTTTTATTTTTTAATATATTTTTCCTCTGGATATTATCATTAATATTACTATATTATTATTATTATTATTATTATTATTATTATTATTATTATTATTATTATTATTATTACTGTGTAGACATATATATTATAAATTAATATCTGTACATACTGCAAACTGCTGTTAATACTTTATTTAAATTATATTATATTATATTATATTATATTATTATGAGAGAGGGAGGAAGGGAAACAGAGGGGAGGATGGAGAAAGGAGGGATTGAGGGAGAAACAGAAGGTAGGGGAGAGGTAGGGGATTGGATGGGTGAGGAGGGCCCTTTATCAGATTCTGGTGGATCTTGTTTGTGAAGTCCATCAAGGCTTGAAAAAACAACAGAGAGCTCCAACCTCAGATTTTCTATCTGTTGTTGGCAGCGGCGCTCTGCCAGAGTCTGCAGGTGGAGGCAGTAACTGCAGGTTGCTGACAGAGGCTGTAGATGGAGGTTTGGTTGTAGCAGTCTGCCAGAGTCTGCAGTTGGAGGTTGGAGGTGGCTGCATATTACTGTCAGAGGCTGAAGGTGGAGGCTTGGTGGCAGCTGTCTGCCAGAATCTGCAGGAGGAGGCGGCTGCAGATTAATGGCAGAGGCTGAAGGTGGAGGTTTGGCGGCAGCTGTCTGCCAGAATTTGCAGGTGGAGGCGGCTGTAGATTGCTGACAGATGCTATAGATTGAGGTTTGGTTGTAGCAGTCTGCCACAATCTGAGGGTGGAGGAAGCTGCAGATTGCTGGGAGAGGCTTTAGGTGGAGGTTTGGCAACAGTGGTCTGCCAGAATCTGCAGGTGGAGGCGGCTGCAGGTTGCTGGCAGAGGTTGTATGAGGAGGTTTAAAGACAGCACTAATTTAAAAATTAAGGTGGCTGTGAGAGGCTCTTGGTTTCGGGTGGAGTAGGACACTTTAGAGGTGGTAGACGGAGGCTCAGCGGTAGCAGTCTGCCAGAATCTGCAGGTGGAGGTGGCAGCTGCAGGGCTTGCAGAGGCTGAAGGTGGCAGAGTTTAAACCTGAAGGTGGTTGCTAGAGGCTTTTGTGCAGGTTGGAGCAGGAGAGCAGAGACAGTTGGGTGGCTGCTGGCAGAGGATGGTGGCAGTAGATGACCTGGATAAAGTTAATTCTGCAGTAGAGTGACAAAGGTGGAGAGGTCTTGCTGCACACAGCTACTACTTAACTTAAACCATAACACTTAGCTTAACACTTTAATACTTAACTTATCATTGTAAAACTTAACACTATTAACTTCACACTATAATACTTAACTTTAAACTATAATGCTTAACATGACAATACTATTTACATATTTACATATTTGAGCTTAGGTAAGAAACATTTAGTTCTTAGCTCTTTTCTGAGGTGGCGTCCAGGGCTCGGGTTCACCTGAAACGTCCACGTCATACAGGGGAGGGAGGTTCCCAGCCCCGTATGACACGTCCACACAAACCAGTCCGTCCTCATTGACTGATTCGGTGAACGTTGGACGCTCCAGACGCTCCCACAGCTGCTGCTTCATGCGACGACCCAAAGCCAGACTGTAAGGGCGCAGCCGGCCATTCTTGAACCTGAGAGGAGCAGAGGAAACACAAATGAAGTCATGACGATACATATGATGAAAAAGTTGAAATAAAAATTATTGAAGCAGATGATCTGACTGAAAAAGTCATGATTTTGACAGCCTACCTCAGCATGCCATCCACGGCTTCATGGTAGATCCTCTGGTACTCCTCAACAGACCGGTTGTGGATCATCAGAGGGGCGTCGTCAGGCGGCGCAGCAGTGGAGGGCTGGGGGCTGGGGGCCACATCAGAGCATGCTGGCAGGTCCTCGGGCAGGATGGTGGCAGACGGCCTGGGGACAAAATTCAAAAGAGAAGCAAAGTCACCAGCTGAGGTGGAGGGCTCAGGAGTGGACACTGAACTAACCACCTCAGGAGTCTCAGAAGAATTGGAAGGACGAGCCACTGAGGTCCGCTTCCTCTTCTGGGGAGGGGGGCCAGCAGAAGCAAAGGGCTGGTGCTTAGGCTCAGAAGTCCGCACCTGAAGGTCAAAAACACACGAGAGGATGTCAGACTCCAGTCAACATGTTATTTAACAACATACTTTTGGATGGATGCAGAAACAACTTCATAGATATCACAAAGTCACAGTTTCTGGATACAGACTGTATGCATCTATGTGGATTAAGCGTTTTAATACTTTCACGATATTTTTACATCACCTATACCTGCTTTATGATAAAATTAAATGCATGGAAATCTGACTTTATACGTTATGGGACCTCTAAGATATAGTTCAATAAACATTCTTTTGAACTTGAAATTTAAAACCAAAGTTTTCACAGACTATAGGTGTAAAATGGTTAGATTTTTTACAGAACTAAAAAGGACAGTCACTGTAAAGTAAAAGCACCCAATAAGCTATAGGCCACAGACAAAACGTTCAAGCGTCATAATATCGTCTGCCAAATGCAGCCAATCAGGTGTCTTAGATGTCTCACCTGGTCGCCGCTGCAGCATGGACACTGTCTGCGGGCAGCAGGCCCCCTCGGTCTCTCGGACCTGCGTGCAGGCGCTCTGCAGTAGTCGTGTTCCCAAAGGAAGACCGGCACAGCAAACGACTGTAACACACACTCATGTCAGAATGACACTTCACAAGTACAATACACTAGAAAAACCCATGCCACTATTTGGGATAACAATTATATTTAAGAGGGATGAGCTGCTGTTTGGCATTTTACTCTCAAAATCTACAAATGTAAATGAACAATAAGCACTTATTCATTCCCTCTGCATAATTTCTTATCATAAAGATCACAAAATAGACTCAATTTGAAACAAAAAAATATAGAAAATTGTTTTGTCTAAAAATAGAAAAGAAATTGAAAAGTTGATATACTTAAAATATTGAAGTTGAAGTTTTCTAGTTGCATTACCAATTAAATTAAGTGGTACTTATATCAAGTGAATAGATCTAAATTTGTGTTCATTTTAATTCAAATTAAACCATTTTGATTTAAATCAATAAAATTTGTGCAAACCTCAATTTTCTGCAAAAAATTAAACTTCCCTCAAGAAAATGACATAATTCTTTATGAGCACGTAGGCCAGTTTTCTGTTCCTTCAAATTTCCCCATTAAAGGCTTATGTTAACCTGTTTTTCTATGCTGAATCATTATCTGACCTCATATATGCTGCTGTAACCTGGATAAATATTTTTAACAGGGGCCTTCTTCATGACAGGACACCAGAGTCAGGTAATGCAGCAGAAATCACCTTCAGGTTCTCATTATGTTGGTCAGTGCTGCATGTTACTAAACAATCTGTTTAATTACCACAAACCACATCTTGCAAACTTGCAGTTGGTTACTTTTATAAATATACACAATATATTATGCAAGTCAGTTGTCAATATTTTGTTTGATATCATATGAGGACTAAGTGTGGTTTTTTGTGTGTTTTAACTTGATTTGCATGACAACAGGTACAATATAAAACAGTAACAATACACACACACACAAACATATATTTATATATATATATACACATATACATACATACATACATATATATACACACACACACACACACACACACACACACACACACATATATATACACACACACACACACACACACACACACACACACACACACACACACACACACACACACACACACACACACATATATATATATATATATATATATATATATATAATATTATTATATTATATATATAATTATATAATTAAAATATATATATATTTTACTCCTGGCGTAGGATGTTTGGATTGTTGCTCTTTCTCTGTTTTTTTTCTGTCTTGCAAAGCAAGTTTAGTAACAAAGAAAAAAACACTTCAATCAAACAATATATGGAGAACTGACTTGCATAATATATTGTGCATATTTATAATAGCAGCCTACTGCAAATTTACATTTTTTTTTAGAATGAAATGTTATTGCATACAATAAAATAATGGGTATACATATTTCTGTTATGGATTATATCACTTTACTGCTAAAAGAAAATAAAGCAGACTCACTGCCATTTGCAGTGTTTTATTTTGATTTTCAGACTGATCATCATTAGTACTTAAATGATTATAAATCTCTGAATATCAAAAGTAAGTTTCATCAAAATCAGTTAAATGTAAATGTTACTGCTTTTAATTCGGGAAACCCACAGTTTTTATGTTTACATGTATTTGTTTACAGAGCAGGCCTGCCGATGGATGTGCTGATGCTGAAACACAGTCAACGCAGCGTCAATGTTTCTATGTCTGTGTTTGAAACTGTCTGAACCTGAATGCAAAAGGCAGCTATTTTCATTTTTTATGTTAACTCTTTTTTGTTTTTATTGGGGCAATTTTATCTCCCTGTAGCATATAAATATTAATATAAGATGAGTATTCATTGTCACTGTAATCAGTGTCAGTACCATGTATTATGCATACTGTGTAACAGCCGGAGTGGTTTATGAAAGCAACTAAACAGAATAAAGGTAGCTATTTTAATTTTAACAGCCTCTGAATACTCAATGTTGAAATGCAAACACCACTGAATTTATAGCTTTATCTTTTTTCTTTTAAAAATCATGTTTCTTTTTTTTAAAATCTGAATTCACCTCTTTAAAATTAAAATATAACATTACTTGAGTTTCACAAATGTGAAAACTCAAGTGTTCATAAATTCAGATCCATGACTGAAGTGTTTAAATGCTGATATTGATATAAAGTGGCTGTTAAAATGAAAATAAGACTTTCTCTTGTTTGCTAGCCTGCATTGTTTCAATCGACGGTTAAACACATAAAAAGACCGTCAAAGTGTTTGAATCTTACAATTTCCATCATGAAGTGAGTTGAGTGGCTTTCGGTGAGTTTCTGAGAGTCTTTAGGACTGTCAGGATGCAATTTCTCAGCAGAAATCGTCGAGTGAAAGTAGTTGTTGTGAAAGTTGAAACTTTTTCTGGAATAATCTGACGGTTTTGTTTTGTTATAAAATAAAGATGCACTCAACATAGCAACCATGGAATCCTCCACGTCACCGCGCGCTCTGCGCACGTGCGTCCTGACACTCACCTCTGTAATTAACTTGCAAAACACCTGAGATCAGGTCCATATTAAACTAGTGTAGAAATGCAGTCTGCACATCTGACTGCGTCCTCACTTATAGATAGAGGTTTGCTATCAGTCCGATGAACAGCGAGGGCTAATTGTAGGTTTTTGTTTCTGTTTTTGCAAATATTTGAGTAACATTGGCTAACTACAACCTCATGTGAGTCTGTATTACCACAAACTTTACATAAAATATTTCCCACTTTACCGATCTCAGAGTTGCCAACATCTAACTTAAGTTTTGTCTCTTTTACTTTGCTCCAGAACACCTTAAAATGCGCACCAAAAATGAATTTTAATGTAATTAAGAAGATCCTGCAATAGCTAAGTTTTACCATCACTGAGCATTATGTATTTGTTCACTGCAACTGTGTGTATGTGTGTTTGTGGTCATCACACAGCAGCGGGATGGATATTTGCGTCTCCACATTGACAGGCCTGCTGTGCGCATTTTACGCACGTGGCACAGCGCCGGTAACTCCATCAATTCGACCTATTTACATCGCCAGCAGGATCAATAAGGATCTAACTGTAAGTGACCTCCAGAGATTTCTATATATAAACCTATTTTGCTCCTAAACTCACAGATTCCTGCTTTATTTAGTAAAAACATCTGTAACACAGCAGGCGTCTTCAGGATGAGTCCAGCTCCATCACAGCTGTCGGGACATTTTTATTACAATTAAAAACAAAGTACATTTCCCCATAGTATATTTTTTTTCTGTAGCGTTCATTCAATTATAATATAGAGTGTATAATTGTGTAGTTTAAAAAGAGATTGCGCATAGAACCGCACCATCCAAGATGTGTGTTACCAGAGATAACATCAAATGAGAAAAGTTGATCTACAGTATGATAAATATTTCAATAGAAATAATATGATACAGAATGCCTTAGATCTTTAATGCATTAAAAAAAAAAAAAAAAAAAGATTCCAGCCTTTTTTTAGGGCCCTCCCTATTTTGGGACCCGGGTTTCCTCTATTCCCCTAAGGCCCGCTTTAATTAATAATTATATACATTCATATCACTCTGCAGGTGTTTGTCCTAATGCCTCTATGTTTTCAGATGATTGTTTTTTGTTTGTTTTTTTCAGTTTGTGTTTTGGAAATAATTTTCTCCATTTGCCAAATATGGTTCTCAGGTGGAAAATATAAAAAATGACAAATTCCAAGGCAAACGCCCAGAATGACACCCAAAAATTATGCTTTGATGACTGTAGGATCAAAAATTGCAGGTTGAATGGGTGTCAAGGGGAATTTCGCACTCAACAATGCAACAATGCAACAATTTTGTTTCCACAGTTTACTGTTTAGTGGACCTGAACTGGAAATTCAAAGATTAAAAAAAATACACAAAATGTCAATGCCAAAATGTATTCTATATGCATAAACACAGCCAAAATTATCAAAAAATGAAGAAAAGTACTTAAAATGCACCAAACAGTCCCTAAGGGTTAATTTTGTTGTCCTTTGGACTTTGTTTTAGGGCTGTTTGTGTCTCTCCTTGTTTCACGTATTCATCATGGTCAGTCTGTTTTCTGATTTATTTTGTAGGTTATCTCCTCATGTGTCATGTGTTAAGTTACTTCCTGCAAGCACCAAAATGCTCTCATCCCAACTCGTCACATGGCCACCTTCAGCGTCTGCTTTTGACGTTTTAAGAATTCTTCTGCATCAGCTGCTCTGGGATGACATTACAGTGAAGTCAACAAATGCACATGGTGGGATGAAGCGGCACAGTCCTTATTTTTGCATAAAAGCGTTGACAGTCATGATGGTTATGATGAGGCAAAAAATTCACAAATTGTGAGGTTTAAGCAAAAGAGGCACATGATAAGGTGTAGAAAAAAACCCACAAGCAAACTCCAGACTCCTGCACAAAAGTCAGTTGTTGGTGGGGCCCATCCACCTCCTCACTCACCCTCCCTATAAGTGCACTCATGCTCCTTGTATTATGTGGTTAATGGCAGGATTCTCAAGTGACGCCACTTGTGCACTTTGCATGTGGACACACCCAGTGCCATCCACCCGCACACTAATGTGTGACAACAACACTACCGGTTCTGTCTGAGCATGTTCTCATACGATGCCATCCAGCCGCATTCCCATTGGACGTGGAATGGGTCTTCTGGCATCAAGAAGAATGGACTGGTAACACACAGAGGACATTAGTGTGACTCAGGAGCAAGCCCATCCACTTAAAAAAAAAAGAAAAAAATCATTAATTAGTACAATTAATCAATTAACAAATGTCTTTGCAGACAATTTGGTTCTGTTAACTTCCTCACACCGTAACTTCCAGGGCATGCTGGGGAGGTTTGCAGTTTGGTGTGAAGCAGTAAGGATGAGAGTCAGAACCTCCAAATCTGAGGCCATGGCTGTCTGCTGGAAAACAATGACTCACCCCCTCTGGTTTGGGAGAGAGGTGTTGCCCCAAGCAAAGAAGTTGAAGTATCTCAGGATCTTGTTCAAGAGTGTGGAAAAAACAGAGCGTGAGATGTTTGGTGCAGCATCAGCAGTGATTTGGCCACTGCATCGGACCGTGTTGAGAAAGTTAGAGGTTTTCAGGGCATGTCCAACTGGTATGAGGCCCTGAGGTAGACCCACAACATGCTGGAAGGTTTATTTATCTCATGTGGCCTGGGAACGCTTCAGAATCTCCCAGGAGGAGCTGGAAAGTGTTACTGGGGAGACTGACAACTGGAGTACTTTACTTAGCTTGCTGCCCCTGCAACCTGGCCCCGGATAACTGGATAAAGGCTACTAATACTGAGGAAGCTTATGATGTTTCAATTCTGTCAGTTATTTGAAATTGGTATAATAATATGCACACTATGATCATCCCATGCTTGGAGGGATTTATTTATGACCTCATGGCCTTTTATCTAGAGCCATCTTTTTTTTCCATTTTAAAACCTTTGTCATGATGCCACTATGTTTTAAGATTGAGATGTCAGTGTCAGTGTATTCATTATTATTATTTGTGTCAAATACTCACACCACTCTGCACACAAAATGTGCTTTTCAATATCAGGCTATAAGAAATATTACACAAGAATCTGATTTTCTACTTTTTTTAGTTTATTTTTTAACCAGTATCAGCCTTAATGATAAATATGAAATATTCATTAATTTTCAGAATTCTAATCCTTTTAAATACCAGGTTTATGTCACTATGACGCCACTATGTTTTTAGAAGAAACAAAAACACACAAAAATTGTGTGACTGAAAACAGTCTGAATGTAACAATTTAGTATTCCACTGTGTATTTCTGTGAAATTCTACGTTTACACAAAAATGCACATTCTTGCCAAAGTTTATGCTATATGCATGAACACAACCAAAATGATCAAAAAATGAAAAATGAAAAGCGCATTAAATGTGACAAACACTCCTTTGGGCTTGATCGGTAAGTCAACCAACATCATGTACTTATCTTAAATCACATACATGATCCAAGAATGTTAAATTATGTGTATTAAGTTACACAACAAACACTTATTTTACCCAAACCACAATCTTTTTCTTAAACCACATCAGTAGGGGTGTTAAATTGGGAAACTGTCCTATAGGTTATATTACAGAGAAGAAATAAACGACCTCTGTGAGTGTATGCATTGGAGGACTTTTTGGGAGGCACTGTTTTGAACAAAACTTTATTGAGATGATTTGTTACTGTACTTCTGCCACACCCTCAATACCTACGAAGACAGATTTATGCTGAATCGGAACCAAACCTAAATCATCCTGCTGGAAGATCATAAACGTTCATCGGAGTCTTTTTGTAATGGTAATTTGTCCCCACATCAAACAGCAGCTGGGAGGCGATGGACGCAGTCAGGTTGTGTTTGATGTGGAGAACTCCAGAGAGCTGAACTAATTGTGCAATTCAAGTCAAAAAGGGCACCTGAATACATATTCGGAGTCAACACTTGAAGCAAAAAGAGCTCAACAAAAAGACTTTAATGACCCAGTGTTTCATTTCTCAACTGCACAAAAACAAAAGAAAAAAACAGCAAAGTGAGGAAACAGAACACATCGTAGCCTACAGGCAGAGCGTCTCAGCCAGTAAACATGGATCAGGGCCCCGGGGTTCTGCTCTGTAACAATCCAGGGTGACATTTTCCTTGTAATTGACCACATTTCATTTATGAACAAGTGTTTAGTGAGTCAACAGTGAATGCACCGTGCCATTAAATCATTTGGGTGTTGCCTTTGTTATGTGAGTCCAACAGCTAAAAGATTCAAACATTTCTTCTGTTTGGATAAAGATTAGTTTTCCATTTGATGTTTGTTTAGTTTTTAAAGGAGAACAATTGGAAATATGACTAGTTGAAGAGGAAAGTTTTGCCAGCAGCAGCTTGCTTTAACTGGAAAAATACAGCTGCTGAGGCAAAAACTCCAAATCACTGTAGACGCTAAGAACGTGAAATCAGAGTGATATAAAATCATGTCTTTTGCATTGCTGTATTAGAGCTATTTTACATTTGTGTCATTAGCTGGGGAAATTATGAAGCATAGCTTTTGTGTTCTCCATGTTTAGGCATACATAGACAAATTTTGCCGTCTCTTTTTGCTGTGTTTCTCACTTTGGTTAGTCAGTCATTTAGATTATTTGGATGTGATTTTTAGCTGCTTCCTGCAACCACCAGAATGTGATGTGTTAAAATAATTTCAACATTTTTGTCATTGATTCAAATTGTCTTAGACAGGACAGAGAGGGACAATAATGGAACAAACCCAAGATGATCTCTATTAAACCCTCCGGTGAAATGTTACTAAGTACATATACTCAAGCGGAGAACTAAAGTACATTTTTCAGGTACTTGTATTTTACAATATAGTGTTTTCATTTCATGCCATTTTATACTTATTTTCTACTTTTGCCACTACCTTTATTTGAAAAACTATATTTACTTATTATTTTATGGGTAAAAAAAAAGTGACATATAAAACATATCATCAGTTTACAAAATACTATATACAGTGGAATAGATTCAACTGCTCAACACTATATTCATAGTTAAGTACAGCAGAAAACTTTTAGTTTTGGACCACCACAACATTAGACTGATACTTAATCAGGCCATGTTATGTTTTCCCACAGTAGCTGTATTTACTTTTTGATAAAGATAAGTGGAGTTCATCATTTAGTTTGCCTTGTGTAATTACAATGTAGCTAAGTACATAAACCGTAATGTCGTAATGTAAAACCATAAATTAACTTAAAGGACCGGTGTGTAGAATTTAGTGGTATCTACTGAGGAGGTTGCAACCAACTGATTATCCCTGTCGTCACCTTTTTCATTCACGTGGGAGAACCTAGGGTGGTCCTCAGATAATTTAAGAAATGCAAATGGTACTACAGCCAGTGTTTGGTTTGTCCGTTTGGGGCTACTGTAGAAACATGTCGGGCTCTGTGGAAGAGGACTTGATCCTTAAAAAAGCCTCAGTCTAAGATAACAAATTCTTAGTTTGAGGTGAGCTATCGATCTATCTGTCTATCTGTCTGTCTGTCTGTCTGTCTGTCTATCTGTCTGTACAGGATGGGTGTTCTTTATATAAAACCAAAATTAATTAGATTTCCATATACTCGGACAGTTTCTTTTCCCTTAAGTTTCCTTATCTTATGTGTGATATATGTGACTTGACTGCTTTGAAACCACAGTTTCTCCCCCCCAAAAAGCACTTCAACTCTCGGAAGTTAAATGGAATTTTCATTGTTCATAGACCCATTTTTACATGACATTACTGAAAACACATTTTTGCCCTGAACTTGCGGAAAATCTCATTATCCATCAGCACCAATCACGTTGCTGTCTGAATGCTGCAGTGTTAGCTGCACTTTGTTGATTCTTTCTGACAGTTTGAACACTGTACTAGAACTTGTATAAATGCCACTGGGGCAGAGCACGCTGTATAAGACATACATTACATATGATGGCTTTGACCTGTATGTGATCACCAACTTCTATGAAAGTGAAATTGCGCAACAAATAGCAACAGGGAGTTCCTGCTGTTGCACGAAAGGAGCTGCTCTCCCAGCCTCTGGCACAAAATCACATTTCTGCAGCCTGAGGCAAACTTGTTGCATTCAATTATATCACAAATGTTTTTTAACAGCAATAAAGGTATATTTTATGGACTAAATAAGTGTGTAAGACCTGACAATACATTTGCTGTGGAGCTGTGTGTAATGGGCAAAGCTGCTAGAGGATCACAAACTGACGCAGAGCGTTAAATTGGGGATAAATTTATGAGCTTTATAAATATTGCTTGAGGTTCCAGAACACTGGGCACTTTACCATTTCCTGCAGTGAGCTCTCTCTTGATCTTTATTGTTACACACTTTATAGTGTGGCCCACTGCAGAAAACACTAATGGTTCCATGGGGATCGCTAAATGGCTCCGAGTTATTACAAAGGTTAAAAGGTAAAAAACAGGCTGTTCAGTATTTTGATACATATACTCACTTCTTCTTATTCCATCTGGGTTTTCCTCCATCCTCATCCTGCTTGCAACATTCCCATGTCCTGAGTCTGCTGCTTTAATAGGTCATTACATTCAATTCTAGTGTTGAACCAAACTCCCTTTACATTAATTACACTGCAGAGATGATGTCTGGGTCTTTACTAGTCTGGATCACCTCAATTACAAAGTCATTTTAAAGACCTATTTAGAGAGTTTATTAACTCTGAACTTCACATTAAGGGGCAAAGCAGTTTAGCTTCTATTGTTTCTCCCGTTACCAACAGGTCATGGCTGCTATTACCCCTCTGTCTGGCCTGGATTCCCTCCTGAAAACTGCTATGCCCATCGGACACCGTGGCCTCGTTGCCTCAACATCTTCCTGTTTTGTTTGTCTCTATCCCCACCCTGCCTCTCTGCCCTCTCCTGTCAAGTCTGCCCCGACAACAAAATGACAGTACATATTGGTCAACAGTAATGTGAAACCCTTTAAAGTCCTCACCAAGAAAAAAAAACAATGACATTTTGGAACACTTTCCATAAAGACCACCTCTATAATGCATTATGACAGCATTCATAGTGAATTATGAATACACTCATAAACACACATAACTCTTAGTGATGCATAATATCATAAAACATTATAGATGTGACTTATTATGAATTATAAGTATCCAGGGTCCTATACATGCTCTTGACTAGTTATAAACTAGAGGTCAACTGATGGGGGTGATAATGCATTACAATTATTTATACTCACTTGTACACACATCAACAATCAAATGTAATAAGGACTCATAGTGTGATATAGCAGTCTATGCATTACCGTTGCCTGTGTAAATTGTAAATTGATGTACATATGCATACATATATAAAATTTTATGTTTTATCATAATGTGTAATTGTTGGTGTTAAGTGCAGTGTAATTTTAACATCATGACAAAGCATAAATTATTATAAATGCATCAATATGTACATTACATTACCCCAAGGACATAAAAATGCAAAAAAAAAAAAAAAAAAACATTTCTGTAAAACTTTATATGGAGGCCACATCATTATGTATGCATTCATAGTGAATTATAATGCCTTTACAATGCTTTGTGACTACAACTTTAAACAAATAATACTTACTGATGCATAATATCAACAGTCATAAAACATTTTAGATGTGACTTACAATGTTTTTTAAGTTTCAAGTTACCTCTGGATGTTCTTGAGTAGTTATAAACTAGAGGCTGACTGATGGGGCTGATAATGCATTATAAATATTTATACTCACTTACATACACATCAACAATCAACTCACAGCAAAGTGTGCTATAACAGTTCATGAAGTACCATAAGTTATAATTGTATTTGTTACGTAAAGTAAGGTACCTATTCATGCATTTATAACAGTTCATGCTTTGTCGTGTGGTTGTTGCTGTGCAGTAAAGTGTAATTCAAACATGCATGTGTTTGGCAGGTACTGAGCATACACCTAGATAAATGAGACTTGGACTACACCACATGAATTGTGGGGGACTTTGTAAATAGATGTATTGGTGCAGTTTTGTTGCTGTTAAGTGCAGTTTCAAGTAGTCAAAGTCAGTCAATTTATCTATTTGTTATATTCTATGGAGGCATGCATGAAAAAAATATTTTCTTCAGAATTCAAAGTAACACAGTATTTTGTGGTCGAAGTATTCCTTGAATCAATATGATGTAAATTTAGATGATATGGAATTACAATGACACAAACAAACACAGTATACTTTAAATTACAAAAGCTTGTCAAATTTCTTGAATCAAAGCAAACTCTACCTACACATCCTAAGTTTGAAACAACCTACAAAGGTATAAAGAAGGTAGAAAAGGTTTTATACCAAACAAAAAAAAAACACCAAAAAAAGGGATCTGGTGCAATTTGGTCCTGAGCTGATCAGACTTCATCAACCACTGAAGAGTGTATGATATGGTTGACAGCAAGCAGGTGGAACTTGATTTAGGAATATTATTATGTCAATAGTAGTGAAAGGTATAGGAAACAAATGTTGACTTTTGCAGAAAGTGGGAAAAAAATTAGCCTTCATCCAGAGACAAATGCTTTCTCAACATGTTCTCATCCCAATTTGTCACATGGTGCCACTCTGTTTGTGACCTTTCGCGACTACCTATGAAGTCAGCTGTTTACACTTTGAGATACTTTTACTATGATGACAACAAATGCGAATAGTGGGATGACGCAGCACAGCCCATATGTTTACACAACAGCATAAATCATCACAGTGGTTGGGATTAGGCAACAAAGTCATGGATGGTTAGGTTTAGGCAAAAGAGGCACATAGTAAGGGGTAGAAAAAAAGAGTCAGTTGTTTGTGGGACCTACCCTCCTGTCTGCCCTACCTGCCCTTTAAGCGCACTTATGCTGCTCCAATAACATGGTTACTGGCAGCGTTATTACCAAGTCCCTCTGGACGAGTTCTCAAGCGACATTGCCCTTGCGTGTTGCATGTGGATACGCTTGGTGGTATCCAGGAGTCTTCCACATATAATAGTTCTGTCCGAGTACATTCTCATCTGACATTGTCCAGTTACATCCTGGTTGAACGCGGAAGGTAGCTTTTGGCATCAAGCTCACATGGCAAAAGCTCTGACAGAGCAGCGCTATTTCAAGTCAAGTCAAGTCAATTTTATTTATAGAGCCCATTATCACAAAACACGGTTTGCCTCAGAGGGCTTTACAGTGTACGACATCCCTCTGCCCTTAGACCCTCACATCACCCAAGGAAAAACTCCCCAAAAAGAAGCCCTGTAATGGGAGAAAAAAAGGAAGAAACCTCAGGAAGAGCGGCAGAGGATGATGAGGGATCCCTCCTCCAGGACGGACAGACGTGCAATAGATGTCGTCAATAACAAATGAGATACAACCGTGGCAAAAAGGAAAGAGAAAGAGAGAGGGGGGAGGGGGAGAGAGGGGGAGAGAGGCACAGCAATAGCGACCACATTTATTTGACGATTTCAAAATGGAAACAGGCCACCCAGCTTTTCATCCTTCTCTTTATTAGGTTTCAAGGCTCTATAACAATGTCACTTTGCTCCTGACACACACAGATCATAATTCACACTGCCACAACATGTCTTTGTCTTTGTACCACAACACATGGGTCCTTTTTATGCATCTGAACAAATGACATGGGCAGTCTGCTCTTTACATTGGAGGGAGAGGCTACATTGGTGCTGCTGATTGTTGAGTGTGTGTGCGTGTGTGTGTTTGTGTGTGTGTGTGTGTTTGACAAAAGCATTAAGTCATGTTTTGACGTCTTGACAGTAACAGTTTGTACACTAATGTCTTATTCCAGCTTAAAACTACCCTGAGGCCTGTTGGTGCTCAAACAGTTCTCAGTCCACAGTAAATCTTTGGTAGAACTTGTGCTGCAGCTTTGCCAGCAAATATATAAAAAGTTTGACCACCTGAACTCCTCTGAAATAAAAGTCCAATCAGATTCAGATGATGACTTGTGAGAGCCAGCCACAACAACTGAACCAGCCCAGGCAGTGCTGGCAGCGTTGAGGGTGGACATTTTGTAACACTTATTTAACATACAGGATTTCCTGGCATGTCTTGCAAAATTGAAATGGCTTTAGTCCATTTCACATGGGCACATGATACCCCTGCAACAGGGGGATGTTTTCCTTGGGTCTGAATAGTTTTATACTTCTTACTGTGGGACCTTAAGTCAGCATCCAACACTTTATAGAATGATATTCTGATAACAACCTCCACAACTTGGTACGGATACCATCCAACACTTTGTAGAATGATATTCTGATAACAACCTCCACAACTTGGTACGGATACTCAATTTCATCAAAGGACGACTTTCTGCAGCTTGATTTAGGGCCGGCCTCAGGCCAAAGTATCAAATTTGTGCGTAGACTGTCTGAACTCAGATGTTAAGATATCCATATGCTTTGACATTTGCTGCACAGATTCATGCACTCAAAACAATAAATCCTTTAAATATGATTGACCTTATAGCCTTTCCTCTAATACCACCCATGTTGTTGTATTAGGACAACAGACTGTAGTTTACAGTCATTGAGTCACCACACTGACATTATGTTTGACCTTGCTGATGCCTAAAAACAGAATGCCAAAAAGGCAATGCTGTTTTAACATAATGTTTCCTAACTCACATACTTACGTCTCTTTTGAAATCAAAAATCACCACTGTTTTAACATACATTACCCAATTTGCGTAACATTACCTTACATAGTATCTCGTATTTTAATACCCACAAATTTTCTTTTTTGCAAATATAACCAAGTAGTTTTGTTGCCTACACCTAAAGGCGAACATTTCACAACATTAACCACGTGTTAAAATGCATCACATAGATGCAATTAAGGGTGTGTTGTGTGTGTCAGACACAGAGGGGGGTGACAAAGCCCAGCAAACATTTGTATGTACATTTGTATTTTGAAGTCATCAAATACCACTGCATTTGCAGTGCTTTCAGCATAAGATCCTGATGACAAAAAAAAAAAAAACAAAAACACATTTTATGTCCACATGATACGCCGTTAGACGTTGTCAGCTGAGAACGTGGCCGGACAGAAGTGGTCACTGTGTTAATACGTGCCGCGGGATGGCATCTGCCGCAGCAGCATTGTATGCGGACGATTGGTGTCAGTTGAGAAAGCGGCTGGACGGAACCCATTGTGTCCACATGATAAGATAAGATAAGAAGTTCATTGTCATATGCACAGCAAAAACAGAGTGGCTTAGATCATACAATTAAATTCTTACTTTGCCTATCCCCTTTACACAACACAAAAAAATAGCTAAGACACATGGCTGGATGGTGTCGGGTTGAAACAATGTTCTATAAGGAGCACAAAGGTCCCTATAAGAAGCTAAAAGTCCAGAGGAGCAACAAACTATTTAGAATTGTTTTCTGAGGATAAAAATATCCATATCACACTTCATTGTTAGTGTTGACTGAGTGCCAAACGGACATAACCTTCCCCATTGATCCCTGGGCAGCAGTTACAAAACTAACATGGAAAGAACTTAGCAACCAAGGGTTTGGTTTAATGGTGCCCCATGTAATGCTGGTGCAGGCTGTATTATTACCAGTATCAAGTATTCAATCAGCATTGATGGTCCCCAGCAGTGGCAGCTGTGGCATTCTGTCGGTGTAACCCTGCCGCAGTCGGGTGAAGAGGCCATCAACCACGTGGAAGTGATTTTCATCAAGACCTGCTTTCACCTTCCTGGCCCGCTCTGATCCTGCTCTATAATTGTTGGAAAGGAGGAGAGTGGGGGCGGCTTTTCCTCCCCTTCTCTTCCCTCGTCGGAGGAAGTCTGAGGGGGAACAGCCGGTCCCTGTCGGCTCTGTATCTGTCAGTTCACGGTGCGTCCATCCTGCCAGCCTCCAACTCACCCTGCCAGTCGGAAACCATAAACGTGTCAGTGGCCCAAAGTGACATCTACTGTGGGAAGCGTCACCTTACCCCCTGCGTGCCCTCTGCCAGCCCTTCCTAAATCATTCAGTTAGGACAGTAGCAGTGAATGACATTTCCCTCAGGCCCAGAGGACACAGAGGTAAAGCCAAGGCCGGGGGGAGGGAGAGGGGGTGGTCGCTACCTTCACAGTTCAGAGAGCTCATAAAATAAAAATCTACTATGATAACCAGAAAGTACTGACTATCATAAACTTTAGTGTCAGCCACACACTCTTCCACTTTGATTCGAGTACTTTTAGAAAGTTTATTGCAATAAAAAACAACTCTGCTTCTGTTTCATTAGTAAACAAATAATTAACACAATTGGTTCTCACCAGGTTGTGGTTCCAGCATAAATTTTCTCACATTTCCCACACCACACAATCAGACAGCAGTGGAGGTGGGGATGTGGTGTGTGACGCCAGTGTCGCCTCTGCTTCTTAGACTTTTTGTACCTGTTTAATAGAAACAACCCAACAGTCACGCCCACATTAGTCAGCTGTCAGCCAGGTGTGTGGAGGTGCAAAAGTAAAGGCAAGGCTGTAACTTCTTCTGTACAACCAGCCTGTTCTCAGTCTGAATTTTTTTAAATAACACCGCTTTTGCAGTGCTTTCGGCATAGGATCCTGATGCCAGAAGCCATCTTTCGCATCCACAGGATATGCAGCTGGACGGCGCCAGCTGAGAGAACGAACGTATAGAACCATTCATGGTGTTATTAGACACCCCCGATCAGTCAGACAGCACCTGCTCCAGCAGCATGATATGCAGATGGGCAGCATCAGTTGGGAAAACAGCCAGGTGGAACCTATCATGTCTGCATGATATGCTGAATGTTGTATAAGCAGCACGAAGTCCCTATAGGCCAGATGGCAGAGGTGGTAGATGGATCAAACAAACCCCAGACTTTCATGCAGGAGTCCAGTGTTCACTTCCTATCTGAATGTGATGTTTTCTTTCTACACTTAACTATGTGCCTCTTGTGCCTAAACCTAACCTTCCATCCCAGCATGTGCGTTTGTTGATATCCCGGCATTTGTTGCCATATGCTTTTGAACCCTAAATATAACCACATGCAGTGTAATCCCACCATGTGCTTGTATTAACATCATGGTAGCAGCCCCCTGGAACATCAACAGCAAATGCAGAAGAATACATAGAACATAATACGTAGATGCAGATATCCACTGCAAAGCATTTATGAACTGACATTGACTGAGTATTGTGGTCATCCGCCAGCGTGTAATAACAGCGTGACTTCTCAGCTGACAGCGTATCATGTGGACATAAAAGGTGGCTTTTAGCATCAGGATCAGGGGGTACTTAGAAATGAGACTGGGCTGCCCATATTATACTAAACCCAAAGACTTTCAAGTAAGGCAAATAATTAGAAACAAATTCTAGAATCTTATAAATTCAGTCAAAATTCTAATCAAATAATCAAAATCTTATACGTGCACTTTGTCTGTATTGTTTTAATACAGACTTAAAATGTGAACTCACCCTGTATCTGTTATAATAAATAGTAACAATGGTTACAATTCTCAAAGCATGATGGGAATTGAATGGCAAAATTTAAAACATTAGGTGACATAATTAAAATGAAGTCTTTGTTCGTTTCACACTTTTTCACAGAACGTAGGCTCAAAATTTTACACATTTTGGATTCAAAACTTCCAGATGATCCGCTCAACTTTTGAAGAGTTATGTGATGCAATGACACCTGTCGTAGCTCCAAAAACGTATTTAAATTGCAGTTTGGCAAAATATGGCTTTTTTAAATTGAGTTTTTTCTAAACCATGTTTCGATTATTTTATCTTTTTAATTTGTATTTGCGCAATTTGAGGATTAAAAGAAACTCGTCTTCTGACATTGTTCCAGGAATGATATTATAAATAGATTTCTCGTGAATGTGTAATCTGAGCACACTATTAAAAAAACAAACAGAAAACAATATGGGTCATGCATAACTGAGACATGCAGTGACTTTGCCATAAAGTTGAAAGTGGAGTGGAAAGTACACTCTTTGGTTCAGGTCATGTTTGTCCTGCAGTGTCTGGTAGCAGGGGTCTTTGTTCCCGACTGTCTCAAGACTGTACTTAAGCTCTGTGATGTGGACAGGAGGCCATGGAGCAGACGTACTGTCCCTCCTGCTACAATCTCTACAAGCCTAATGTCACGTACACCATCCCCTGCCACCTCAAGCTGCCCAGCTGTGTGTGTGCGCATGTGTGTTTGTGTCCATGGCTACTCAGGGAGTTGATGACAGACTGATGAGTTCCTGGCTACGGGAGGAACGGTGAGCAACAGGCCGACCATCCGCTCAGCTCGGCTCTTCCCCTAGACCACCAGCCTCCTTCCTGCATGACACACTAAATATGCCAACACACAGAAACACGCCCACCATGCCGGCTGTCACTTTTACACAGAATTTCGATTCAGTTCTGTGGCAATTAACGCTGCTGGCTTAGCTGTGAACAAGTTACCTTTCACGCATGCACTGCAATGGATCAGACATTAAACGGACTGTACCCTGCCAGTTCCACAGTATAAGGTCCATGTGGAACAGGTCATTATCCAGATAATTCACAGTGAGCAAGTTAGTGCATCGATGTTTCTATCCTGCAGCCTGCATGAATTCTGATTAAATAAAACATTCGAGAGTTAGGAAAAGGGGTCATTTACACAAAAGTGGCATCGAATATGGCAAACTGGAGAGATGACGAGATTCTGGAACTTCTGTTGGTACAACATGTTCTCATGCCAAGTCGTCACATTGTCTTTGTCAATGGACTTCCATGTCTACATATTATGTGCTAGGCACCTCTTTGCATCTACTGTTGATGTTCAAGGATTCTGCAACCAAAGCAGCACGTCAGCAAAACGCGTGGTTAGGCCTTTGAAATCACAGTGGCATTTATGATTAGGACTTATGTTGGTAAAAAAAAAAAAAAAACACACAGCAAAAATAGAAAATAATATCAATATATAGTATTGTTTTTATGGCCTGATTTTGAAAAAGCGCATTTTGTGTGCAGAGTGGTACAAGTGTGTGTAATATTAAGGTGGGCCCTGAGGGTTAATGAGGATATTGTGGGGGTTTTTTCTTGTTTTTTGGGTTTCAGTTTACTGTGTGTTTCTCCTCCTGTGTTCCTGTGCTGCTGTTCCCTCATTTTCCATCTCCACAGCTGTCCTGCATCAGCCTTGTTAGTCCTTCCTGCTCTTCAGCATCTCTCAGCCAATCAGCTCTCTGCCTGTTCTTCTGTCTCATCACCTTATTCCCCTCACCTGAGCTTCTCTGCCCTTTTTCTCCCCCTGCACTTTATCCCCTCATCAGTCAAGTTTGTATTTAAGTCCTGCTTTTCACTTCAGTCTTTGCTGTATCCTTGATTTGGTTGTGTAATGTTCTGATTGCTGTTTCTTTGCGTTAAAGAGTGAGGGGTTTTTTTTGTAGTTCCTGCTGTCTGCTGCATTTGGATCCACCTGCTCCACATTGCATAACAATCATCCTCATGATAAAAACAGTCTGAATGACCACCCTGCCTGAATGCTTACCTCATAGAGCCAAAGACAAACTCACACACATCCAGCCTCTTAAAAGTAAAAATATTTTATTTAGAAATGATTATTTATTTAGAAAATAAGTTTAAGAAATCCAGTGATATATGTAAATAATCAATAATCAGGTTAAAGTGCAAAAATACATTTTTGTTATAATGCATCTGTACAAAAATAACATTGGGATGTGATATTGAAAAGGAGGAAAATGTGTTAACATGGCTTTGATCATTCTCATTTTTGTAAAAAAAAAAAAAAAAAATTTAAAAAGTTGCATAAGAGTTGTGTCCCTTTTTGAAAGTCTTTGGATTATAAGCTTCTGAGCAAAGTATTCGCACTGAGCAGCCACAAGGGTTTTTCTTTTTTTTCATTTCACATTCCACACATCCACTGCCAAGTCAGGCTTTGATAACTACGGCTTATTTCTGCATTATTCCTTTAACAAGTGGCTGGTGAAATATTTCATCCTTGAGGAGTATTCCCACAGAAGCAGAGCACTCTGCCTCCGACAGCTGAGATGAAGAAGTCTTTGGTTGTTCTTTGGCCGCTGTTGTCTTTGGTCGTGTTTTTCCAGTGTCCCCGTCCCCTCCCTGCTGCTGGCACAGTCATCACTTGATCTTGGCTGGCTTCAGTTCCTTGACCTGCATGTGTAATGTTTTGTGGACAGCCAGAGTCCTGGACTGACAGAAGCCCTTCCCACACTCCTGACATTTGAAGGGCTTTTCTTTGGAGTGAATGTATCTGCAGGGGAGCGCAGCACAGCAGCAGGTTAGTGTTTGGGAAGAATCATGTCAGATTTCATAACAGGTTTCATGACACCTTCAAAACTACATTATTAAGAGCATTTCTGATTTTATGCTCCCATTTATGAACGATAATCTCAGGTGAGTTTCTAGAATTCACATAGCTGCTCACATGCTCATCGGAAACATCGTATTTATGAGTTATGAGCACATACGCGGCCCTCCAAAGTCAAGTTTGCATGAAGTCTCAGAGCAGCAGAAATGGCGGCGAGCATGGAAACAGTGTAAACAACTGATGCTAAAAATTATATATTTTGTTATTTTGTTCCTAGTAGTTATCATTTACTTTTAGTAGTTGCACATTTTAATATCTACATCTATTAGCTGTAGAAACAAAACTTTTAACTATAAATCCTGCCAGGCGAGTATACTAACATTGATAATGTTATTTTATAACACGAGTTGCCGACTTGACGTCATAAATGCATGAACATGGCAGCAAAAGTCAATGTTTGGTCAAGCAAATTTTTTATTTATTAATTCGCACATTAAATATCAAGTTTTTAAGTGTAATGTGGTATTAATGTTAACTGCTGTCCGTGTAGAGTGACCTAGATTAAATATAAAAATAATATATACAAAAATACAATAAAATAATGTATAAACTGGAAACCTCTTGCATTTTTTGTAAGACCTCAGAGCTCATGAACACAACAAAATCAAAAGAATGACTTCCCAACTCGGAAACTGCAACCTTCAAAAATCACATGAACACAACATTGGACTCATTGTTGCGTAACAAACATGCAGGAATAAGAGGGAAAAAGAGAGACTGAAGGGAAATAAAAAAAATAGGAACTTGAGTTTCTGGTGAGCTCAGAGAAGTAAGTGAAGATGTATTTATATAGCACCTTTCAAATTCACAATGTGCTTTACATGAAAAACAGATACACGAAAAAAGCTAAATAAAATATCAAAATAATAGTGGTGATAATAAGCACAGAGCTGACAAGTAAAATCACAGCAACAACAAGCCAGACTAGGTTGGAGACACACATGTATAACAAGGAATAAAACATATCAAAGTTAATAAATAATATGAATGGTGAGTTCGGGAGGAGGAGGTCAGTGATGTACTGTGGTGTTTGCTCTAGAAAAACTAATATTTTCTCAAACTAATTCTGTTAATGAACTTGATTCTGAGTCCCAACACACCTACAAAGATAGCCACTCAACTGCACTTATGATGTGTTTTTGACTTATTAGGATGTAAATATGACATGGTTGTGATGACGACATGGCCTGAGCATTGAAGCTTATGAAGGTGTAATTGATAATGTTTGATTTATGATATAATGTTTCCCCTGACGGGGACTCTTTTTTTAATTATTATTATTATTATTATTTTTATTGTTATCTTTATTTGTTCACAATGAAATAAACTCAACTCAGCTCAATTGTTAGAGCTGTCCTGGTAGATTTTAGTGCAGCGTTTGATGTGATTGACCACAAATTCTTATTGCCAAAGGCTGCATTTAACATCTGTATCACACGCTGAGGGGGGTGACAAAGCATCTGTATTTGATGACCTGGGAGTGAGAACGGGCTGAAATCACACACACACACACACACACACACACACACACACACACACTCTCTCCCACACTCGGTTGGTGTGTCTGTTTCTATCTAGCCTACAGCTAACGTCTCTTCACTCGGCACACTGGTTGTTTCAGGTGAACAGATACAGACTGCACAAATCAGTAAAAGGACTTGCATGGAGCTTTCTAGTTCACTTTCACGCCACGTGTCACATTTACCCATTCATACACTGGTGGCCAAGGCTACTGAGTTTGTAAAAATTCACACACTCACACACTTTGGAGCAAAAACTGAGCAATTTGGGTTTCAGTACAGTACTTTACTCTACAAAAGGGTACACTTAATCCCTTTATAGCATTTCTGGGTCGTCTTTAACATGAACACATTTTCTGTAGTTTACATTTTGCAAAGTTGAGAAAAAATTTATAATCAATAAGTGCATTTTTATTGTGATTTGTTCAAATAATCTTGTGCAGCACACCTGCAGTATAAGATCTTTAAACCTGCTCTGCTAATGGAATTTTTTTTCTACCCTGATCCAATTTATTAACCTGCTGCTGCATGTCACCTCACTGCTCACACTGTGTTGATAGATCATGAAGATGAAGGCTTAAATATATTAATGACATAATTAATCAAAGTCTTTGACAAGCTAAGAATGCTGCTAATCAAATGCATCATGTTGATTTCCATTTGCTTTGGTGGAATCAGTGTATTCTCTACGCTATTAGCATTTAACAATCAAACCATGCTCTCTGCCTGCAGCAAGTCTGCTGTAGGCAACTCAGCTGCTTTTATCATTTTAGGTAACATTTAGGCTTCTAATTTAATTAATCCATGTGTCTACAGGCCGAGGCATGCCTCGTGTTTCTTACTCGCACTTTATGCTCATAAAAGCAATTGAGGTGTATTTTACATTTAAAGTTTTGTTGTTTTTTTCCACCTAATCCTTAGGGGCTGTTTGGCAAATTTTACGCGCTTTTCATTCTTCATTTAATTTTGGCTTTGTTCATACATATGACATTTATTTTGGAAAGATAGTGGTTTTTTTTGTTTAATCTTGGAATTTCCAGCTCAGCACCTACAATAAGTCTAAAATACACTGAGTAAACAGAATTGTTACATTCAGATTGTTAAGTGCAAAAAATGCACCATTGAAATCCATCCAAAGTGCAAACTTTTTTTTTTAAGGCTTTCATTGCCTTTAATGGACAGGACAGTTTAAGCGTGAAAGGGGGAGAGAGAGAGGGGGCGACAAGCAACAAACGGTCGAGGCCGGAATCAAACCCACGGGCGCTGCGGTGAGGATACAGCCTCTGTATATGGGGCGCTGCTCTATCCACTGAGCCACCGGGTGCCCCTAAACTGCAGTTTTTGATCCCACAGCCATCAAAGCATAATAACATGCATTGTATTATTTCTGGGTGTCATTCTGTGCGTTTGCCTTGGAATTTGTCATTTTGACTATTTGTCACCTGATGACGTAATTTATTACCATATTTGGGATGGCTATTTCCACCAGATGCACTTTCACAATCAATGGTGTTGCAAATCACTGACATATCCCTGGCTGTGATCATCAAAAAATACATATATATATTATCATTATTAAAGCGTTTTTATTCAGGTCATTTCCTTGTTTGTTTGTCATTTCTTTTTAATTTCCATTTATTTTTTTATTCATTCTAATTTTCAGGTAATTTTCTTGTATACTTTATACTAGGGCAATTTCTAGCTCATTTCTTCTTTTGCTTCTCTTTGTCATCTTCCCATATTTCTTAAATTTGCTCAGGTTGCAAAAGGGTTAAATTTCAGACCTCAACTATTACCACATAGATAAGAAATTAACAGTTTCAGAGGGTTCTCTGGTTCTCACCTGTGGTCCCGGAGGTGGTCCTGTCTTCTGAAGGCTTTGTGGCAGATATCACAGGTATAGGGCCTCTCATCCGTGTGCGTCCTCTCGTGGATCAAAAGGTTGTAGGATTTGGTAAAATGGCGGCCACAGAACTTGCAGACAAACTCTTTCTTGGTCTTGGAGGGCAGTCGGCCCCGGCTGGACTTGCGCTCCGGCGAGGAGAGTTTGGTCACATCTAGGAGGCATCCCAGGCCGGCTGCGCTCGGGTGGTGAGATGAAGCCTGTGCTGCTGCTGCGGCAGCGGCGGCAGCACCCGTCATACTCAAATCCTCCGCCTTCAGGTGATCTTCCTGCGTGGCTGCTGCCGCCAGGTTGGCAAAGTCAAAGCGAGGTTTGTTCTTGGAGCTCTGCAGCAGCCCCGCCGTGTCCTGCTTAGGCTGCAGGAGGTGTGGGAACATGGGGATGGAGGCCATGGAGGAGAACTGAGCCGGCAGCTTGGAGATGGTGCAGCGGGGAAGGGCCAAAGGCGGGTAGCCCAGGGTCCACTGGTGGAGATGGATGGCGTGCAGGGCGCTGAAGCTGTAGATGCTGTGAAAGTGATCCGCTGGCAGCTGGAGGCCCGTGGAGCTCTGGAGGAGGGAGTAGTTGGCCAGCTGGAGGGACGGGTGGAGGGGGACAGGCGCTGGCAGTGTCTTGCTGCCCATGGCTGCTGCACTGAGTCCAACTGGCAGAGATAGAAAACATGAGCAGATGAAAATATGCAACTTTTGGGCCAAGTCACATTGATTTATTTTTTAATGCTTTCATAAGTCAATTCATCAAAGACAGAGACTAAGATGACCAGGGGGGTTTGATCACAAGTTTATACCACAAAACACACACACACTACAGTTACATTTATCCAACAAACAAGATTAGTGTGACTTCCTGTAAATGTCTCCCCCTTTCTTTTCCTCCATTGTGTGCTCGTGCATCCATTTCACACAATGCAAAGCTTTCAGCTGTGGAAACAAACATAAAGCTTCAGCTTTATGAGAGGCAGATCAGTACATGTTTGTTTAGTTTAAAGGAAAGCCAGCAAATTCTTATCCCAAATAATCAAATACGGTTGTTTTGTCAATGGAACTACATATCAATATAACATGCTAGGTACCCTCCTACATCAATTTTGGACTTATAGGGACAACTTGTCAATTTATGCTTGTTGCATGCATTGTGTTTCTTCAAAACAGACTACCGTTCTCAAAATGGACTAACAAAGAACGTAAAACACATTTTTTTTGGTTTATTTTTTTTGATTGCAACAAAAATCCATGGTTTGGTTTAGAAAAAAATGGTTTGGAATAAGATAAGTAGTAATGTCGCATGATGTCATGTAAGAAATATCACTAATGTCACTACTGTAGCATGCTACACATACTAGCACAGCACTTTGTTTGAAAAATGACTCCTTTCATTTTTGGCTCCTGGGTGAAAATCTAGGGTTTGTTTGAACCATCCACCAAACTTTACAAACTTTCACTCTCTTTATACTATGTTTCATACCACAGTGAACGCTGCCTCTGTGCATCGGTGTCAGCATCCACTGACAATGCAGCGGTATTTGATGTTATATTATCGCCTATTGCGTCAACAACTGCCGCTGCCTGGTGCATATCTTACCACCCTGAAAGGTGCATCTGTGTGTTGGTATCTGATGCAGTATCACCTACACAAAATCATGGAAACATGAATTACCTTATCTAGAGTTAGTGTTAAGTTTGTCCATTTTAGGCTTCTGTAGCAGAAAATATGGTGGATTCTGGACTTCATTAGTGGACCCACTCCCTATGTAGATATAAATGTCTTATTCTAAGGTAATAAAAACACAAACACAAACAATATATAATATAATGAAAACACAGTTATGAATATTGTATACTATTTTGGCCAAAATATCCAGCAAACCCCACGCAGTAGACCTTTAAGTATGGGGCTATGGTGAAGGCGGTTAGCCTCACTTGGCATAAAGACTGGACTGTTCTGACATGTAACTCCCCGTAGAACCAAAATGACAATCTTTCCATTTGTGTTTATGTTTATATTGAACAAATAAGATATAAACCATGAACTAACTAGTTTCTATGTGACTCAGATACAGCTCTACGTGCACATGACAAAAGTGTTAAATGCCGATTATTGAGCTTTAGAGGTGTTGAAGGTCTTGAACAGAGCCAGACTCTTTTGTCACTTCTTTTCACATCCTGACTCCAGCTCTGTACTTAACACAGTTATGATTTCTAAATTTTTCATTCCATCTTTGGAAAAGAAAGTGATTGCTGCAGCAATGTACATTCCTTGTGCAATACACCATAACTTAAGCACTAACGCCGTTTATATCCTTTGTTTCTTAAATGAATAATCTCCTACCAGAACATGTTGGTAGGTTGTGGTTGAATAGGGAAACATGATTGTTACCACTGTCGGATGGTTGAGGTTGCATTTATTTGGTTCCCGGTGTGTTTGGTTCATGTTGTGGCTTGGACTACAGCTTGAATGAATTCATAGAGTAGTAAAATATCTTAAAAGTATTAATGAAGACACATTTGAGATGTATATTACGAGTGTACCCACTACCCACCCCTGCCTAGTGCTTCCCCACACCCCACACAACAACTCACACTTCTATCAGCAGCCAATAAACATCCAGTCCAGCTTGCAGATGAGGCTGATGAAGGGGGCCTCATTATCAGCTTATTAAGGCTATGCATGTGAAATGGCTTGACTGCTGGATCCACTCTACACAAAGCCCCAAAAGTTAAAGCCATCTGCAAGTACACCTCACTCAGTATGCATCCATGCACATTTTAGTCGAGTTAAAGTCATATCTCGATTAAGACATTTAATGGGACTACTGTCCTTGTCCCAGTATACAAGCCCCAGGGGACAATATTGACAAGTATGTCCAACTTTACCACAGTAAGTGGAAATATGCCCCTATCAATTACTTGCAATAAACCTACATTATTTATACAGTCTATTACATAGACCAAATCACATTATTTGATCTACAATATCTACAACATTGGTTACAACATGGTTAATGATACTTATAATGATCAAAAGCCAAACAGTAGCCACAGGTTTGAAACAGGATTAAAATACCAATTTCCAGCATGAAAGCCAAAGGCATTACACACCCATTCACCTACCTAAACTCCTCCAATATTTACTCAGGATAAAAAAAAAAAAAAAAAAGTTGACAGCCATCTATTAACCCCCAGGGCCAACTTTAATATTACATACACTCATATCGCTCCACAAACAAAATGCTCTCTCAACATCAAGCTTTAAAAATGTTATACATTTATATTATTTTCTACTTTGAGTTGATTTTTATAACCATCATCCGTTTTCAGAATTTTAACCCTTTAAATGTCAGGTTTTTGTTATGATGCCACTATGTTTTTAGATGAAAAATAACAACACAAAAGATGTGTTACTGTCAATATATCACATGCTCAGTAAATTATCGTTTTCCATTGTTGCAGCTTAGGATATGTCAATGATTAGTAGCAACACAGGTTCATTTATACATTGTTATTTTTTATGCATTGTCAAATACTCACACTCATACTGCTCTGCATACAAAATGCGATTTTCAAAATTAGGCTATTAAAAAAATATCATACATTAATGTGACTTTCTTCTTTCATTGAGTTAATTTTTTTTAGCCAACATCAGTATTAATCATAAATATCAAATATTTATTAATTTTCATAGTTTTTACCCTTTAAATGCCAGGTTTTTGTCGTGATGTCATTGTTTTTAGATGAAAAACAAATTCAATATTGTATTATTATTATTATTGTTATTAATATTATTATTATTACAACCTGGAATGTGTCAGCAGCAGCATTGAGTGTGACTACTTTTAAGAGACAATTGAAAACTCAATTGTTCCGAGAACACCTAGGCACTTAACCTGACTCTTCTCCTCTTTGCCCTTTGGGGTAGAGTAAGTCTGATGGTCCAAAACCCAGCACTTAATGATTATCTAGCACTGACAAAGTTGTGTGATGTTGTATGTTGATTGTCATCGTAAGTAGTGATACTGAGATTGTTGAATCTCAGATGCTGAGATCGCTACTGGTTATTACCTTGGTTTCCAAAAGGGGACGGGGGTGCGGCTGTGCGGCACTTCTTCTGCCACTAGATGGCAATACCTGTGACCAATCACACCTGAAGCACTTTTTGCACTTACTAAAGGTTTTTTCCTTAAGTCTAAATTCTTGCTTGTGTTGTACGTCGCTTTGGATAAAAGCGTCTGCTAAATGACATTGTAGAATTGTAGAACTGTAGAATTGTGTGACAGTGCACCTAGTGGAAACAGCATGGATTTTCTCCATATGCCAAATATGGTAAAAATGACATCATCGCATGGAAAAAAGTAAAAATGACAAATTCCAAGGTAAAAGCCCAGAATGACACCCAGAGATGTACACAATGCAATGTATAATTATGTCTCTTGGACTTGCATATTGTATTTTTATCTTTTTATTCCCAAACACTGGAGGACTGTTTTACTTCCACCTGTGCTCATAAAACTGAGATTACAATATTGTAACCTACATTATGATTTTGGTTCGGTTTTGTTTGTTTGTCAGCAGAAATACTGAAAAACTACTGGCCTGATTTTATTGAAACTTGGTTAAGGGGGGTTAAAAGAGGCAAAGGAAGAACTTATTACCTATTACCTATAACTTATTTTGGAGTGCATCCAAATCACCAAGTGGATACACCAACTATTTTTCAGCTTGGTAGAGGTCTGTACTTTCCAAATACCCTTCTACTTTATTTATTATGGCTGGGTGCTTGTGTGTGGTAAATGTGTCAGTGAAAGTGAACACAAAACGATTGGCAGTGTTAACATACACACACACACACACACACACAGAAGTGTCAGACAGAGAAAGAACAGTCTGTGTGTGTGTGTGTGTGTGTGTGTGTGTGTGTGTGTGTGTGTGTTGGTGGGTAGGTGCGGTTTGTTTCCTCTATTCAGAAACATGCCCGGGGCTGTTCGCTGCAGAATGACAGCATTCAGCCAGAGAAATACCTGTGAGCTGTTAAATCAGGTTTGATAAGAAGGAATAACAATAGACAATAATGTATCTTTGTCTGAGGCAGACGCTGATGGACAGGAGCCACGGTGGGGCCCCTCCCACTCACCTCAGCAGCTCACCTCAGCAGCTCACACAGCAGAGCGGCTTCGATTTTCACTCAGGTGCTGCTTTTCAGCACAGGTCGGAGTTGATACTTTTGACTTTACTGCATTGTTATTATCAGATGAGATCATTCACTCAACCATTGTGTTTAAAGACAGTTTTTAAGTATTTTCATGTCAAACTACATGCTTACTTATACTCCACTACATTTTAGAGGGTACCTTTTACTCATGCAAATGTACATGACAACCACTTTTCAAACTTGACAAAAAAACATCCAAAACGCACAATGTGCTAAAAATATGATTTCTTACATAAATAAACAAGAAAAACAGTGTATGAATTACTTCCAATTGTTGTGACCTCCTACAACAACTTCAGAGGTGTCATAGTAAGGGAAAAGTGGGCCCCAGTGATGGGGGGGGGGCAAAAGTCTTAAGTTTGGTTTTGTTTGTATTCAGTTTTTGTTAATGAAATGATTACTGCCATACCTAAATAAAAATTGGCTGAAAAAGCGCTTGAAATATTGAAACTTTATATAAAGGTGTAAAATGGTGCAAAATGGTATCTTCCACCCTTGCACCAGGAGTAACCTCTCAAATCAGCTACAGAATTAATGAAGAAAAGATGAATAATTATGGAAATATAAATAAATATATAAATAGATAAATAAAAATAAAAATCCTATTCATCTTAATAGTAATGTACTGCCTGTTCACATGTACTATTTATACTGTTAATATTTCTACATCAACGAACTCTGACAAGTAATTTCAGAAGAAGATAATTACATAAGAAGTGAAATGCAGTGGGTTGATGTAATCAGGAGAAGTCATTTGAAGCAAGGCTGTAATTCCTTCTAGTTTTCTTTTGTTTTTGGATGAGTATCTTTGTACTTTTACTTTTTAAAATAATATGTTCAAATGCACGAATGGAAACCTGACACATTTTTGGAACTGCACTCATGCTGTTGTTTGAGCATCTGTTAAAACTGCTGGTTTCAACCTTGACACTGTACAAAAAAAGTAGAAAACTAGAATGTAAAATGATTGTAAAAATGTCAATAATTTATGTTGGCCTGTGTACTGTATGTGTATTTATGTCAACAGTAGTTGTTTTCATTTATTACATACTTTTTTTTACTGTATAGCTGTGCATGCTTTTTATGAAATAGGAAATTAGCTTTAAATTTTTAATTATGTTTTTCTGGGGGAAGAGGGACCCCCTGGCAGATTTGCCCCCTGTGTTGACTCCATAGTTATGGCCCTGTTCTGAGCTGCTCTTTGCTGAGGCAGAAGCTGGCACTTCACAAGCTTATCAGAGCTGATCTAAGAAAAACATCGTTTTAAGTGAAAGAATGCATGGAACTGAAAATTAATTATCAACCAAAAGACTATAAATAACTTTGTCATTTCGTGTGCCGTAAAGGGCAACAAACATAGAAGCTAACACAATAAACTGTATTCTGGTCAGAAAGGTGAGATTTTTTATTGCTTTGAGGTGATTTAATCTAATCTACTCCGAACATTAGCAAAAGGCAGAGTTTGCAGCTTCATATAGAGATTTTAATAAATAATGAAATCAAAGCCTTAACCTGAGGCCTGGGTCTTGGCCGCTCGTCCACTGCAGTCCACTGAAGTGGTTGTAATGAGGAGCAGTGGAGCTCAAACAGCCCCCCGTGGTCTGTTCCTTTCTGATCATGACGCAGAAGTAATTGACTTATACTTAGGAGGTCATTAGAGGAGATAAGTGCTGTGCTGCTGAGCGTCTCCTCACCTTTAACCCTTTGATGTCTGCATACCAGGGGCCTCCACATCCAAACAGCCATGTGGCCCTCTGCTTTGGGTTGCGGCTGTGAGATTCAGCGCCAACAGAGCGCAGCGTTTGTGAGGACTGAGACGCTGCTTCTCACCTCCATGTAAACGCGATCAGGCTGGGTGCAGTACACACATCTGGACCCAGAAATTAGCAGTGAATGTGAACTTTTCTGTCTCTACACAACTGAGAAAACTACGGAAAACACAGGCCTCGGGTTGTTTTTATTTGTGAATTTAGGAGGTTTAAGTGACCTCATGCAGTTTATGTGCTTATTAAAAGGGGTACTTTGTGAGCTGATTCCAGTCATTTTTGTCTCAAATTATTGGAATTTTACCGCTTTTATACCAACAAAATATCAAATAAGTAAAGACTAAAAAAAAACTTTGGGATAATAAATCAAAGTACACTAGCTGGAAATGTATCTAAGTAAATGTTTACAACCTCTGCAAAGACAAACTATTTGTTTTAACTTAAAAATGTCTTGGCTGCCTTAAAATTTTAAGTTAACTAAACTTTGAAAGACTTTAATTTTCCAGTGATTCAAAACAAACATTTAAAGTCAAAAAATTAATTCACTGAATTTTAATTTAGTGTTGCTTACATCCTTTCAAGTTTATTTGTCTGGAAAAGTTCATTAGTTTTGAATCATTACAAAATTACCTCAACTTGACTTCTCACATTCAGTCAACTTAAAATTTTAAGGTAGCCTGGACGCTAACATTTTTTTTAAAGTTAAAACTTTCTTTTTTCTATAGTGAAATTAACTTACTGATAAACTGAATTTTAATTCAGGTGTGCTTAAATCCTTTCAAGTTTAGACTAGAAAGTTTGCTTGTTTTGAATCATTATGAAATTAGTTTCTCAACTTGACTTCTCAGATTCAGTCAACTGAAAATGAGAATTTTTGGAAACTAATTTTTTTTAGTTTAAACAGTCTCTCTTTTTAATACAATTAAATCAACTAAAATTCAATAAAAATCTAATTTTGGTGCTGGCTATAATTATACTTATATACAGTATCAAGGTTGAAACCAGCAGTTTAATAAAATCATGTTGTGGCCCTGTGGATATGAGTTGTGAGCAGCTCACAGAAAGTCAGAATAAAGTAACAGCAGTGATATTGTGTAACATGGGATTTTTTTTCATCTACCACCCCTTAGTACTCTCAGGGGGTCTTCACCCACATGTTGGAAACCACTGCTTTAAACTATGACCATGGATGTATTAGCAAGTCTTCACTGAAAAAATAAACCATTTGTTTTATCTCAAAAAACTTAGTCTCCTGGCTGCCTCAAATTTGAAAAAGTTGAGTGAATTAGAAAAGAAAAGTTGAGTTAATTTTATTAAGAATCAACTTGTTTTCTCAAATTCAGCCAACTTAAAAATTCAAGGCAGCCCCGACAAAAACTTTTTTTTTTTTTAATTAATCAAAAAGTTCATTTTGACAGTTAAAAAAATATATATTAAAATACAAACATCACCCTTTAGATGAAACTGAGAAAGAATTAAGTCCTAAAAGGCGCAAATAGCCTCAGTGCAGGAATGGAGTAAACAATTATGTACTGTATGTGTTTTGTTATTTTTATAAATGTTATTTCAGTCACTGTCATAACTCCACACAAATTGACACAGGTCAGTTTTGCAGCAGCTGTCAAAAACATTTCTGCTGATTCCTGCCTGCTCGACATCTCCATATTTATATATAAAAAAAACTACGTGTCCCTCGTGCCGAGACATATGGAGACACACCTCACGGCAGTCTCCTCCTCATGCACCAAGTTGACTACATGATCTTCATTTGTACCTTGGCATGGATGAGAACAGAGGGTCCTGGGTGTGGTTACAAACTCTGGGCTCTCATGAAATATGAAATAATCCACAGCTGCCAGGGAGTTGTAGGCTGCCTCACACAATAAAAATCAACTTTTTTTTTCTCTTTCTTTTCTAAAATAAAGTTCGTACTGTTTTGATGCAGCCTGTGTTGTTGTTTCATGTTTCCAGAAACACGCTCATCTCTGGAGTAGTTTAAAATAAAATTGATGTTTGAGTGGAAACAGGTTGAAATACTCTCACTGCATTTACAGATGTTTGCCTCTTGATTGCTATCATGTTCATCAGACATTTGTATTATAAATCTAAAACAAATGCACATAAACTGACTGTCCCATGAGCCACAGCAGTTAAATCATTTGTACATCATTTCGCAGTGTTGGAATGCTTTAGTACATTTATTAAAGAAATAAATACAGAAAGAAACTTACATCTTTCTTTAATATTTCAATGTTATGATGTTTTGTACTCCTACTGGGAAATGCTGCATTTTTGTATTATATTTTAATCTTGTATAATAAATAATTCATTTTTATTGCACTTTAGTTATCTTAGCCTATATCAGAAATGAATATGATACATTTGCATTTGTTAAAGCATTATATAACTTAAATTTAGCACTATCTAGATATTAAAGACATTATTAAGAAGTTACAAAAACTATATCAGTTTCATTTACTCAGGAATAAGTGAAGGACAGTGTATATGAATGCACTTTCTGTCTGTACTTGTCTGTGCTGTCCACTTTACGTGTGTTTTTACACTATGCAGGCCTGTGTATTTTTATGTGGCAGCGTTTAGGTTCAAGAAAAATCCCCCTCAGGACAAATAAAGTCATCTTGATCTTGAAATTTACACAAATTAACACTTTGCAAGGATAATAATTGCCAAGCCAGAACCTTTAAAGCCTGTAAAGTAAAATGAGTGCAGAGAGGTGTGGCTAACTTGACTCAAGGGAAAGAGCTGGATATTTCTTTTACACTGCTGGATAACATTTAACCCTTTGAAACTTGAGCAAATTGGCTCAAATTCTTTCAAAAACATGGAAAAGGGCCATATCATCAACTTAAGATGATATGGCCCAAAAATTACCCAAAAAAAAGTAAAAGTACAAAAAAAACCCTACAAATTAGGAGAAAAATGACCAGAATAACCAGAAAAGGGTGATTAAAATAATGATGCTTTTATAAAATAATTTTAAATATATATTTACATNTGGAAAAGGGCCATATCATCAACTTAAGATGATATGGCCCAAAAATTACCCAAAAAAAAGTAAAAGTACAAAAAAAACCCTACAAATTAGGAGAAAAATGACCAGAATAACCAGAAAAGGGTGATTAAAATAATGATGCTTTTATAAAATAATTTTAAATATATATATTTACATATAAGTATTACATAATAATAATACAATATAATAATATATATTATAAGTATAGTCTTTTGGATATTTTTTCCATCTTTAAAAAAAATCCAAAACTACTAATTTCTTGCAGTTTGCGGAACAGATCAAGTTGCTCATTGCTTTCTTCCTCCATGTTTTCTAAAGAAATCGACCAATTTGCTCAGATTTCTAAAGCTGTAATGAGGCGTCTGAACGCAGCACAAGGAAAGTGATGTCGGTCCAGGTCTCAAAGGGTTAAAATGGCACTGTGTCCATGCGTTGCGCTCAGTGGACACATCCAGTGGATCTGATCTCCAGCTGCATGGAGCCGTCACACCTGCTGCCTCACGCGCACCTCTCCTCTCATGCAGATGTACCGTTTGTGATCCCGGGCTGCACTGAGCGGAGCAGCAGTATCAATGCGTGAACTGATGAGAATCAATTGGTGATGTTTTTTCAGATTTGCCAGATTATCTTCTAAAATCCTATATTTTTATATTTGCATTGACGCACCGAAGCGAGTTAACGCGAGAACTGCGCGACCTAAAGGGACAAAATCTATGATCAGAATAAAAACTAAACTTTTGTCACTCTGACTTCTGAATGTTGTTATGATGTTAGTTATATGTTACTAATAACCACGTGCTGATTATTATTATTTTTTTATTAGTCTTGCTTGCGCGTAAGTGGAATTTTTACACAACATTCCGTACTTGAGGTCTTCACATTTAAACATTCATTCACACACAACTATCTAACTTTTAAAAGTCAGTCTGATTAAATACAGTCAAAATACCGCAACCAAATTTTAAGGAGACTTATTTTTACAGCGCAAATATCAATAATGTGCGATTATGCGTAAAGAGTTCAATAAATAGGAAAACAAAACTAAAACAAATGTATTAAAATGTTGTTAAATCCTTAACATATAAATAAAAACAGTGTTGATATTGATAATATCAATGCGATGTAGTTGTTTTAACTGACTGAACGGCGCACACCTGTTGAACAATCTCCCCTGCAAATCTACAAACTCCTGAAAAGTTAAAATTATGATCTAAATGTCTAAATATGTAACTTTGCGCACCATTTCCCAATAAACCAAAACCCCGAAAATCTGATCAGAGATTAATTTCCTTCTATTTTCACTCCGTGAATAAAAACGAAATGAAGACTCACCGGTAAAAGATATATTTTTAACTCTCCGTGCGCAGCTCGGGGTCCAGCCGGGGGTTCAGGGTGTTGGAGCCCGCCGAGCAGCCTTGTTTTTCGGGGCGAATGAGTTAAAGAGCCGGTCGGAGCTGCAGCATGTTCCCCCGCTGATGCGGCTGATCTCCGGTGTGAGCTGAGAGAGGCACGGCGGTGTGGAGGTGTGCTGGTGTGGAGGTGCAGCTGTGATGTCGGGACTCCTCTTCTCTGCACTATTGTGCGCGCTCAGCTGCTGCTGCCTCTTTATTGCAGCGCGTAGTCCGACTCCTGCTGGCCCAGCCCACATCCAGCACCGCTCAGCAGGACACCGAACATCACTGCAGCGGTGTGATGGTGCGGTGTCACAGAGGACCAGGTCTTACTCTCATAGTGTGCCTATCGGACCCCGGACTGATGGAGTACACGCGCCATGAAGTGAAAGATATAGCAGTTTTGTAACAACAGAAAGATGAGTCACAATTTTCTGACATGACTCAGCACGCAATTTTTGGTTCTAAAAATGCTCTGAGAATAGATGATAATGCCACCAATGCAATGTTTAGTTTTCAGCAGCAAATTTTCTTTTTGTTCCCAGAATGTTCTTCTTAAAGTAAGGGTGACATTCTCTATAAACATTTTTTAAAAAAGTTTTCTGTTTTTGTTTGTTTGTTTGTTGTTAACATATCACATTACATTACATTTGCATTAAAAAAAATTTGTAATCTCACTCCTCAGTAACATTTCCTGAATGTTGCTTTGAAAACGTTCTTCCTTTGTTCTCATGGGATTCTCAGGGATTTTTTTTTAAAGAACATTCTATGATATCACCTGAAACATCCTCAGAATGTTGCAGGTAAAATGTTACATCTTAGTCACCATTTAACACAGGAACATTATTTGAATTGATAAACATCCTGAAAATGTTCTTTAAATGTTAGATTAAAATGTTTTCTTTAAAACATTATTGCAACTTGTAGGTAATATTTGTCAGTGTTGTGGAAACATTTCCTTGCATCTGCACAATAAAGCTTAATTTACTGCATGTTTGATATAAAAGAGGTAACATCTTATCAACCATTAGTCAGTGCTTCTTGCACGGTTTTGTTAACATGTTTAAAAAAATAAAAATAGTTTGCAGCCAGCAGAGTGCAGATACATTGCATAACAAACTTGGTTTACAGGAGTTGCTAAAATTTGTCATTTTTAAGTTGCAGCATCCTCACAAAATTAAGTAATGTAACTATTTTTTAGGTAAACTTGCCAAATATAGTGAACATAAATTAAGATTAACAGATATATCTACTTTTTCAAAACTATCGGTTCCCGGGATTTTTCAAAGAAAATCATCTTGTTAGATTTTATAGTGTAAAAAGAAGACTCCTTAAAAATGTATGGAAATGTAGCAAATTGTATAATTCTATTTTACCTCATAGGTGTAGATTTTTTGGCAGGAGTTTGGTGGGGGGGTTGCAAGGAACAGGGTCCCCTCAGTATTAAGAACATGTGCATTTCCCCCACCTCACCCCCCAGATGAAACATGAAAGTATGAGAGGACTTTATTTTGAAGAAGTCAAAGACATTTACAGTCTGAAGTACCCTCCGTCTCATACAGTATGTGCGCCCCCCAATATTGAAACAAAACCTATGCCTTTGTCTTGTCTTGTCATAATAGATTGATATTGGATATTTATTACACCCTTTAAAGCCCCATAAACTATTTTTTTTAAGATCTGAATGAAAAAAAATCTGGTAAAACCATCAGATGTAATCTTAGTAGAACTAAACTCACTTAAACTCTGAGCTCCTGTAGAGCAGGCTCCTGGATTGTTCTCAAGTTTTTTATTAGATGTTTAAAGACATGGTGGTACAAAAAAGTAAATCTCTCAAGTTTTACATATTAAAATGATGGATTATTATCAAACTAATGATAATGTTACAATTCATATTTGCATTTTGATGCCAATAGGGGAACTTGAATTAACTATTTATTTGACCTTTATGAAAACTAAACACTGAAAAAGAAGCCTACTCATCTGTGATGTAAGTGGTGAGCAGTTTGGCATTAACCCTTTGAAACCTGAGCAATTTGGCTTAAAAAAATGGGAAGAAGGCAAAGAGAAGTAATGTATGGGACAAAAATGTGCAAGAGTTTGGCTTGAGTGCTTTGAAAATCATAGGAAGAAAGAAACATTTTTTTAAAGATAGTTAAAAAAAAAATGAAAATGACTTGGAAAAACTAGTTATAATAAAAAAGTTATAATAATTTTAAAGCATAATTTTCCATTTTAATTAGGATAATTATAAATATTGTTTTATACCCTGTAGTTTCCCTTGTCTTTAAAAAACATTTTTTTAAATCTACTAATTTGACAAACATTTATTTCCAAGTTGCCTATTGCCTCTGTTTTTGAGAGAAATCAATTTGCTCATGGTTACAAAGGTTAAATACTTATGAAAGGCATCTAAACAGCACAAGGAAAGTGATGTTGCTCCAGTTTCAAAGGGTTAAAAATCTGACAAAAGTCAGTAAAACTAACATTACATGCACAATTTTGCGTAACAGACAGACATAAATATTCTTTATATACTCTTCTCCCTTTAATATTCTTGGGACCCCTTGGGGCATCTTGGCCCCTGGGTCAGGAGCCACACTGCATTAGAATATAACGGACAGTTTGTAGTCAGTGTGTAAAGGCTCGATATGAAACTATGCAGGATAACAGTGGAACTGTGAACAGCAGCCGGCATGTTTCAGTGAACAAAATCTGCCATCTGCTGGACATCTTTTTCTTTTTTTTTCCTGACTTGTGATTCATCAGCTGAGATTGAAGCATTATCTGCAGCTCTGTGTGATCTGACACACAAATCTGAGTGTGAGAGTGATGAAGGAACTGATTTTGCATCACATAACTGAAAATGGCTTTTAATGTCCCCCTCCTCATACATTGTGAGAAATTTGGCAGCACTTGTTTGCACTGCGTTAACAGTTTATGTGCACGACCACAGCGATCTGTCAGAGCCAGTGCCACAGAGGCCCAGCTCAGCCTCCATCTCTGCGCCATAAAACACAGCAGCCAGCAACATTTACACTGAGAGCAGCAGCACAGGGATACACACAAACTGAGGGATGGCTGCTCTAAGTGCCCACTGTGAGGTGGGATACTTCTTTGCACACAAACACATACACACACACACACTCTGTGCACACACACACACAGCAGCATGTGAAGGCTTGGTGACCCTCCTCTGAAATGATGTTTACAAATCACTTACACACACTGTACCAGCTGTTTACATCATTTCACATGTAATCCAAACAGTCAGCAGCCAAAAGGAAACGGCTGCCAGCACACCCAAAATCCATCAACCCCTTAGCGCCTGGCTTTTTCTGTAAATGGTACAAACTTCTTTGTCTTTTGTAAACATTTTCATCTTAAAAAATAAGAGGTGAAGGCATTTGTAAACAATCAATCATTTTTTATTTGGGCTTTTGTTTCATGCATTTCATGAATATACATGTACTTTAACCCTTTGGAACCTGGAGCGACATCACTTTGCATTTGGGTGCTTACAGAACTAACTAAAGCTTTGAATCGTGAGCAAATTGGTGCGTTATCTTTGAAAAACAGGGGCAAAAAAAAAAAAGGCAGTGAAGATTTCATAAGAAATGTTCCAGGAATTGCAAGAAATGATGAGATTTGGAAAATGATTTTAACCCATGGAAACCTGGAGCGACATCACTTTTCTCAATCAGACACCTTTCACAAGTATTTAAAAATGTTAACACCGAGCAAATCTGTGCTTTTTTTTTCCATTTAGAAAATACTTTTTTAAAAAGCTATGGAAAAATTCCTAGAGAACAATATATTTATCATTATCACAATTATACATTTAAAATTATTATACAGAATTAATTTTTAAGTAGTTTTCAGGTCATTCCTTTTTTTAAACTTAAAAAAAAAACTTAAAAAAAAAAAACTTTAACTAAAGTTTAAAATTTTTAAAAATTAATTTCTTGCTAATTCCTGGGTCATTTATTCCAAAGGTTGTTTCATAATTACACATTTAAAGTTATATATCAGAATTATTATAATTTTTAAACACTTTTCCAGGTCATTTTTAAAAATCCCTTTTTGTTTTTTGTTTTTTTTTTTTTTTTTTACAAATTTTCCGATAATTTTCTTGTACTTTTTTTTTAAAATTGGGGTTCAAACAGGGCTAGAACCATTTCACAAAAACAAAATAAATGTTTGTACCACAAACCAAAGATGTTTCTCCTATGCGGTAAGCCAAAGAACCCATATGATTCTAGTTAGAGCCTTTTATTTCTTAGAGGGTATTACTTCAAGGACAAAAGAAATAAGTTTCAGGTACAATAAGAAAGTCAAGAAATTTAAGCAACAACAAGAGTGAAGTGTTAAAAAGCCCCCTCTCTATAACAGAGTCAGAGAGTGATGGATCCCACACAGCCTCCCTCCATTTATAAAGGATGTTTACAGTAGCGGGGCATATTAGCCACTGGATCACTGATGTTATGGTTAAATGTCCAAAGCTCTTTTTCAGTTTGGAGCCTGAAGCCGATGCAGGCAAAGGAAAGTTCAGTTTAAACGAACAAAAGTAGCTGAGTATGGGATTACTTTTCGAACAGATAGGTTAAATTTTTCAAGTCTTTTTTAAATACTCACATGCCTGCATGTACACCGAAAATGCGATCGATCTCTAAAAATCACCCCTCCTCTCTGTGCGGGTGGAGAGAACTCATCCTACAGTTCACTTCACGGTTGGCGCTCCTGACTGTCAAACTAGGGTTGGGTACCATTCACATCTGAACTGATATTAGTGCCAGTAACTTAAATTTGGTATCAAAGATTTAAATACTTGTGAAAAGTGTCTGAGGCCAAGTCAGATAGGTCATTTAACTGTTTATTTTGTTAAAATTTCCTGTTTTATTTTGTAGTACTTACCCTTGTCTGTGTCTTTCAGATCCACCCTAACTGGCCTCACCTGTATCTAGTTAACCCCATTAGTCTGTGTATATAATCCTTGTGTGTTCTCACTCATGTTGCCAGCTCATTGTGTGTTCCCTGGTGTTGCCTTGTCCCCAATATTGTTATCCATAAGTCTCCAGTTTACGACCACAGCCTGCCTTTTCCATCTTAGTCTCACACCTGCGCCTTGTTTGGATGTTTTCATCACCTGTATACCCACTTGGATTGATATTAATATTCTGCCTTTTCCTATCCGCCACAGTGTGAGCTGTGCATATTTTAAGTCCATCGTTTTGTACTCCGCTGGTTTTGTCAAAAGCAGCACAAGAAAAGTGATGTCGCTCCAGGTTTCAAAGAGTTAAGCCAAAAACTCATTTTGTCCCAACGCTTGACAAGTGCTTTATTTGCCTAAACCTGACCACACTGCCCTACAAAGGCAAACAGAGCTTTTTGTGGTTTTCTTTGTTTGCCAAATGTAAGCATCAAATCATATTTAACTACCAAGTGTATGACTGATTAAATGAGAGAGCAGTGAATTTATTTATTGCTAAAACTGCTCTTTTTTTAAATTTAATTGTGTGGACAAAATTGTCTAGTCTATTCTATTCTATTCGATTATTTGAAAAATTTAAATTTAAATTAAACTAAAATATAAATATAAAAAAATAAATTGCTATTATTTTATATATAACTCATCTCTCCCACACATGGGGATTTATTGAAAGGCGACAGCAAATGCCCTTGGGAAAATTTGTTTAAATTGCAAATCAAATCTTTTAACCAAAACCAAAAAAATAAAAAATAAAAAAATACAGTGTCCAAACGGCATCTGATTAAAATGACCTGTAATGCTGTTTCAAATCTCTTTCTCCCCTGTAAACCAAGGTTTTGGATTAAAAAAAAAACAAACAAAAAACAATAAACATGGATACTTTAATTTTCTGGACTCTTGCCGTGTTTGTTCATCCACCTTCATACTGACTCTACTAAACTTACTAAACTTACAAGACCAGTCACTGCATTGATTAAATGGAAAAATAATAATTGGTGATGGCTAATAAGCTGACATAACAGACTTTTTTTTCTTTCTTTTCTTTCATAGAATAGAAAAGAATATGTAGAATAGAATATATATTCATGTAGGTCACTGTATGTCATTTTGAAAAATGATAACAAGCTATGGTTAAAAGTGGTAAAAACATTTTGTGTGCCTCACGTTTCAGTGCAAGTTCCACTAGCTTTGTGCCACATGAAAGTGCCGTCTTTAAGAATTCTGTCATTCTGTGAAAGATTTCAAATTTCGATAGTCACCTTGTTTCAGAATGTCACCAGTAGCAGTAACTAGCAGCGTCATTTTAAAAGTCTGTCCTAAAACAAAGTCACACTGCAGGATCAGACATTCTCCATGGCAAAACTGCAGTAAGTGAAAATTTCTGCACTCTGCCTTGGTTTCAAGGTGCATTTTTGGAGATACTGCAAAACTAAAATCCCCAATATCTCCACTAAAAGAAACAGTAGAACAATGAAACTCTAACAGACTGAAGAATAGACACTGCACTTTCGCTTGGTGCAAAAAAGTGAAATTCGCAAAAAGTGCAACATTTGAACTTTGCCTTTGTGCGGCAGCACAGGTTAACCACGGCACTGGCACGACAAAAATTTGAACACAGAAATGTAAAGAAATGTAGTTTGAACATGTCCTCAGCAAAACATTTTGGTGTTTTGCAGCAACACAGAATGCCAACATTTCTTCTGGCATTTGGGTTTGCTTAAAACTGCAATCCAACAATTACACCAGTTTTACAGATCTAAAAAACTTTCACGGTAAATCTTCTCTGGAGTTTTTCCTGAAGTTTTGCCTCAGAGTGGGAAGAAAGCAGCCCCTGCATTACCTCTTGTATTACCCCTAATCTCACCCTGTTTGCAACTGGTGTTGCAGGGCAAAACTGAAAGTGTATCACTGTAACCAAAGCATACCGAAGAGCAAAATGAACGACAGGCTCAGCACAGAAAACTCCTGCAATTTGTTGCGCTGGAGTGTTTCATCACGTCTTGGATCCCAGTGACTGGAAACAGCATGATTAGGTTAGCGTGCTGCAGCACACCCAACACTCCAAACTGAGAGGTCTGCAGGGGTGTCATCGAAACTCCCCTGCACATTCAAATTATGTTCCATCACATCTTTACAGAAAATTGCTGTGAGCAAGGAAACGATGAGAATGTCATGACGTGTTCTTTGCATGTTTTTCTACCCAAGTGGATGCATTTTTAGATATCAGGTTTAATGATTCAGGGATGAATCAGGGATCAATCATCATCAATCAAAATATTAAACATGACGTACTATGTAATCCACAAAACACACCACAAGGGGTTAAAGGGAGGTGTACCATGAATTACTTTATCAACTTCCACTTCTGCTGTAGAGATTCTGGGAAACCAGGAGAAAAGGTGTCAGCCAGCCTCCGACAGATTTCCAAACCAACGATTTTTACATGAATCATCATTGTCAAAGATGAAACACAGATAGTAGCACCCAGGAATTTCCTCTGAAGAGCAGCCCCTCTGTGATATCTGTGGTTTGATCCCCTGATAGCACCCCGCAACACAAGAAGAATACATACACGATCTGGCCTTATAATGCTGACATATGCTTAAATTACTTGTGTTTTTTTTTCACTGTCTTCTTTCATTTCTTGCTTTTTTTGTCTCATTATTGAATAGAGACTACAACAGTTTAGACAACTGGTAACCAATCAGAAACTTGCAGGACACAACACAAGCAGCCAGTGCTGACCAATCACATTTCTTGTGGTATTTCAACACATTTTCATCCTAAATCATCACGTGTTGCCGATTTGCAGTGGACTTCTGCATCTACATATTACGCTCTATAGGTATCCTTCTGCATCTGCTCTTTGCATTCTGGAATGCCATTACACAATGTCAACACAAACAGATTATGTTGCATCTGGTTATACATCTAAGCAACAAAAGCACATGGGAACGTCCAAAAACGCACATGCTGCCATAGATAGTTAGGATTCAGGGAAGGAGGCACATGGTAAGGTGCAGAAAAAACACATTCTGATGGGAAGAGGACATCAGATTCCTGCATGAAAGTCTAAGGTTTGTTGGATCCACCCACCATCCCTGCAGCCCGCCCTATAGGGACCTCCATGCTCCTTATATAACATTGTTACCAACAGTGTTTTCAACCTGACGCCGTCCAGCGGTTTATCGCATGACACATGACAATACAACAGAGAGTTAAAAACAGTCCATACTCGTCAACAACTAACACTTGGTCAGCAGCCCTTGGTGTCAGGTATCACTTAGGCAACAAGGCAACCTTTACAATGAAATGCATTAGGCAGCAGCAATTTTTGAAGCAACAGGCAACTACTGTAATATAAAGAACAAGAAAGTCTGCATAGGGCTGGAGGGAAGCGAGGTGGATGAGTTAGACAAACTCTGGACTTTCACCGTGGAACCTGCTGTTTGTGTCCCATTTGAAATCAAAAGTCATTAGTTATTTTAACAACAATGTAGTGTGCTAAAATATGTAGCACTATACATTAGTTAGTTGTAAGTTTATTTTGAAAAAGACTGCATGAAATAAATTAACAGAAAATGTACATTTCCTGTGAAATAGGACATTTATTTTGATCAGAGTAAATGCGTAAAACAAACAAACAGATATGCTGTCTCTGAATGTCCAAAACTGACAGATGAGGACTAACTGTAGCATCATATTTGTACATGTTGGGCCTGTGACCAAGCATCTGTGACGACAAGTTAGGAGTGAGAATTTGTTGTGTGTTCTAAGGCTATAAAATATTGCCACTTTCGCAGTGCTTTCAGCATAAGATCCAGACACCAAAAGCAACCTCTTTTGTCCGCATGATCCGCTATAGGACAGCATTGGGTGAGAACGTGGCCGGACAGAATCAATCATGATGATATCCTTATAGGGCATTTGGAAGGGGCAGTAGACTGATCAAACAAACCCTGGACTTTCATGCTGGAGTCTAGTGTTCACTTCCTGTCTGAATATGATGGATATTTTTCTTCACCGTACCCTACCTTGCCTCCTTCCCCTAATCCTAACCATCCGAGCCTGCATGTGCTTTTGTTGACATCTTGGCTTTGGTTGCAATGTGCTTGTGTTATCTAAGAGTGACCACGTGTTGCATCATCCCACCATCTGCTTATGTTGACATCATGGTTGCACCATCCCAGAATGTCAACAGCAGACATTGAATGACACCTAAAATGTAATATGTAGACATGGAAGTCCACTGCAAAGCAGCAACATGTGATGACTTGGGATGAGAATGTGTTTACATAGTCTAAAGTGTAAGGCCACCGACCACCTCTACTTGTGGATCAGGGGATGAGAACATGTTGTGCATTACATTTTTTAAGTATAGTGTGTATGTGGCATCCAAACTTTGGTCATAGAGGTGCTTCAATCAAGTAAACTGGCATCATTAAAAGCAAACAAATTTAGCAATACCTATTTGCAGTGTATCCATGACAACTATCTTTGGATTACTTAACTGATACTGATGAAATCCTTAAAATATGTTGATTTTCAGTTAAATTCTACAGCATATTTTCCTATGATTTGAAGCATAGTTATGTGATGGACATGAAGATAATGACATCCTCAGGAAGCATGAGTCACACCGAGTGACCAAATATGTGTTTCATGTCTGTGTGTTAAGATTTGACTGAATTATGACTTTGAGAAGGAGTATAATTTTTCACTACTGCATGAGGTCTTTCCCACCGCACCTCCCCCTCAGCTCTTATGCGCCCCCTGGGGAGCCGTTTGGCTTTCTCTTCTGGCTTTGTCCAGTGGAATGTCCATTTCTATTACAGACCTCATCGTGTCATTTCCCCATGGTTAAAAAAAAAAAAAAAAAAACGCTGTCCGGAACGATGAGTCGAGTTACAGAGGAGGACGGTAAATATTTCAATCCCCCACATCCCGCTGTAATGATAATCCCGTCCAAATGGGGCTGTATTTATATTAAGCATTTTCTTTCTGTGTCATAAAACTCTCTGCTGCAGCAGTGACTCAGTGCTGCCGCAGGCATTCATTAACTTTTATCTCTAATCTTATTTGTTGTTTGGGGTCCTAGTTAGTTTGAGCTCAAACAGCAGGACATGATTAGAGCTGAGCAGAGAACACACAGCAGAATGACGCCAGCGGTCCATCTCTCTTTCTCCTCTCTCTCCATCTGTCTCCCTCCTTCCTACTGATCACTTTGTTTGTTTTCCTCCCTAAGTGCATGTAATGCTCTTCACCTTGTGACAATATACTTGATGCATTTTAGCACTTGCCTTTGGGTCAGAGCCAGCGGACTATAAAGGAATGTGTAATTTTATGAGCGTATGAAACCACAGAGGGTGGTTGTTTCGTCCAAACCAACACACCGTTGACTCACAGTGGAACTATTTGTGGTTGGAGCTGCTTTTGATTTGGACAAATTTGGGGCAACGTGCAGGTGCGCTTGTGCACACACACACACACACACACACACACGCACACACAACACTCAGTGCATACATGCTCCCACTGGCTCCAGGTTTAGCCCTCCTAACTGCTGCTGGTGCAGAAGAGATTTTTATTGCTTCAAAAACCATTTTACGGTGTTCTCTGTAGTACAGTGTGCAGTTTTGACTCTTGAGTTTGTAGCAAACAATGGTTCACAGCAATATGTTTGACAGCTATTGGCAGGATCACTGTTCATTTGCTGTGGATATTTACAGTGATGATTCCTAATGACATTGAGCTTTGGTGACCTTTAATTTAAAGTTTCCATTACAAATTGGTAACTGCTTAGCTGGCCACCAAAGTCGTGAGATGTTTTTTGGTTGAATTAAAGCTTTAAAAAAAAAGCTCTGCAAACTGTTGAGCTCCCAATTATTTAAGATTGCTCTTTGGGAGCTTAACAGTGTGCAGACAATTTTTCTATTTTTATGCAGTGGGTGCATTTTTTGTCCTGCACATGTGTATATTTTGATCTGATGTGCAGCACATTCTTATCCAAACTCGTCACATGGCGCTGCTTTGTCACTGACCTTCTGCATCTACTTATGACATTTTAGGTACCCTTCTGCATCAGCTGTTTACATTCTCGGATGCTGTTACGATGATGTCAACAAATGCACATGGTGGGATGAAGCAGCATGGTCCTTATGTTTAAGTAACAGAACATGGCAACCTAAGTTAGGATTAGGTAACAAAGTCGCTGACAGTTAGATTTAGGCAAAAGAGGCACATGGTACGGTGTGGAAAAAAAACAATACAGATCCACACTGGAAGTGAACAACAGGCTCTTGATGAAAGTCAGTTGTTTGTGGGACCCATCCACCTCCCACCACCCAACTCCCACCACCAACCTTACCCGTCCTTTAAGTACACTTACACTCCCTTTATTACATTGTTACCGGCAGTTATTATCTGACACCATCCTTTAGCATTTCATGCGCACACAACTGGTTCCATCTGGCCACATTTTCAAGTGATGTTGCCCATGCAGGTTGCTATGGACACACCTGTTGCCGTCCGTGCCATCATTTCTGTCCGAGCACGTTTTCATCACACACGATCCAGCCGCACTTTAGCTGGACACAGAGACAAGTTTATAGTGAGAACTCGCTGACACATGCGTAGTTTCTCTTTTGAATTGAGGTTTTGACATGGGGTCACCAAAATTTATTGTCAGGACAGTATTTAATGCCAACATCAATTTCATGTAGAATACTGATAACAGATGGTTTTGGAATTTTGTTGATAAGGGTTAAAAAAAGAGTGCCCTGGGCCAATTTTTCGCTTACCTAAGAGAAATGCAAAATTAAGAAAACATGGTGAATCCCCCAAATCAATGGGTACTAAGAAAATAAAATAAAATCCTGGATAAAAAAAAAATACAAAATTCCAGCACCTTCCAAATATCTATTTTTTTCTACCATGCTCTCTGTTCTTTCCATCTTCATTTTGTTTGTATTGAAAAGTTTCACCAAAGAGGTTTTTACCTTTGTCGGACATATTTTGAATTTATAACCACAGTCACTCAGTGCCTGCAATCTGATAATTACCTCTTCCTTTGCTCTGACGTGCAGTTTGGACTTGAGTGCCAGGGTTTAATAGTACAGACTGTTTGCATGGAGTCATCTGTACTGCCTGATCCTGGCTGAAAACAGATATGATGCTTGCCCACTGAACGTAAGGACATGTTTTCCAACCAGCTGCCCCGATGCAAGGAATGCTGGGTGCTCGCTGGGCAGGTGGCTGCACTAGAATCAGAGCAGGACACGCTGAAAAATTTTCCCTCTGCTCAAGACATAGCTGCCTGTGATTCCAACATCTCCTCGCTAAAGACCTCTATTGAGGAACCCAAGCAAGCAGCGAGCAGGATCATCCTGTTCCACTCCCCTTACTCGCTCCAGAAGTGGCTGTCAGAGGTAAACAGAAAACTTTGTGCCATATGGCTCTGAATGAAATCAGCTCAGCCCATAACACAGGCGTAGCTTAAGACAGCAATGGCAAAACCAAGGCCAAAGTCAGGGTGACCCGGGGATACAGTATCAGTGCAGCCACAGCATAAGCATGGCCAAAGTCAGGATCACTGCACCAGCACAGCTTTCACCACGATCAAGCGCAGCCAAGGTTGTTGCCAGGATCCGGGAAAACTAGGAGACAACGGAGCAGGAATACTCCGGAGAGGCAACGGGAGTTAGCGTGATGCGGTGAGCGTAAAGCAGTAAACAGACATGAGCGTTTTCAGATGAAGGGAGAAGGAAAGAGGAGCTCAGTGTATCAGTTCAACTAAAACACAAGAAACTTAGTCCTCAATGAAGAACCTAGGGTCACTAATGGGCAAATTATGACTTAAGTATAAAGTCCAGAGAGCAATAATAAAAAACAAAGAAAGAGGAGGCAGAGCCAGAAAGAAAAAAGTAAGAAAGAGGAGGCAGAGCCACGGTGGCAGGTCTGAACGGACTAAAAAACCACTTTGCCGGATCGGGCTGAAAGCTCCATTGAGAAAAACATTTTACTCCACTGAACAGCAGTGTTGCTGCTCTTCTGCTACCTCCATCAGCTGTTGTGGAAGGTAAAAAGACAATATTCAAATAACAATTAAAATGATATTGATTGTTTTAGGTGGTTAAAGTGTTTTTTCCTTCTGCCCCATCCTCAGTGCCGGTGTTGTGGGACTGTACTTTATTTTTCAGAGGAGGGGGGTTAGCTGGGTTGTGATTTTTTTTATTTAAAACAAATAAAAAAAACTACCTTTTTAAGTTGTTTGTCCCACGCTGAAGCCAGAACTAAAAACTCCTCGGTGCTTACATTTTTTTAAATGCCTGACCTGTTTTGCAGTATCTCTTGAGTAACACAGTCCAGCAGCAAGGAGGAGCAGTTAAAGTCCGACTGAGTTGCTTACATGACAGAATAGCTCAACTTCCGATCACATTTCAGTTGGATTAACGTGTATATGTGCATTTAAAAAGTCCAGTTTTAGTCAGACTAACACAATAACTTGACTTTTTCTAACATCATGCAAATGCACTGACAGTTGAGGGTGGAAGCAACCACTTGTTTCTTTCTTTGGTCTTTTCCGTTGTTGCACCTGAACGTAAATTCATCCCTTTACACAGGTTAGAAATGGAGATAAACTAAGCACCATTTATTTTCTTTGAAATCTACTGGGGTTGGACAGATACTATTGAGACACAGCTGTCTCAGTGCTGCTGTTACCAGAAGCTGCACCTGCCAATCTGTAATTCAGGTTGTCTTTGTTGAAATATTCATGGATTTCTATGAGGAGATCATTTGAATTTCTAATTTCTGAAACCGCTGAAGCATAGATCTGCAGGAACTGGTAACAGGCACATGATAACCTCCACATGTCTACCTTACAGCACTGCATGCAGCCCTTAGCTGATCTGTTCTGCTGTGTGTTGGTGACACAGCAGAAAGCAGTGTTGACTATCAGAGAGGGTTTAACAGTCAGAGCTGGCATGTGGGTGGAGGCTCCTCTGGATACATTAGTTCTGTGTGGGGATGCGTTGCTCCTCTGGAATGTGTTCAGCGTGAATATGGTCCTCCTGAGCGGCTGCATAAACCGAGAATGTCTGTGTGCATACTCACAGCCATCTGTCATCACTTGAGATCCTCGCCGGTATCACACTGTTTATGTTAGCTGTAACTTACTGCGCTGGCATTACAGAGCAACTGTACTTCACACATCATATAATAATAATAATCCCATGAAATTATTATTGTTTAATGTGACTGGGAAGTCCAGTGCAGCTTGTGGCCAGAGGAGTGAAGTACTGAGACACATTCTCAAATCCAAGTACGTCAGCTATACTTAAGTCACCTATTAGTTAAATACACATCATATTTTATTCTGAAGTTTTATTAACTTTAATGCACCTTTGTCTGGCTGTCATACGACGGAGGATTAGGGCCACATTAAGGAAAAAAAAAAAAAATTATTTACGAGATTAAAGTCATTAGTTACGAGAAAAAAACTCATTATTAACGAGAAAAAAGTCATTATTAATGAGAAAAAAGTCATTATTTACGAGATTAAACTCATTATTAACGAGAAAAAAGTCATTATTAACGAGAAAAAAGTCATTATTAACGAGAAAAAAGTCATTATTAACGAGAAAAAAAAGTCATTATTAATGAGAAAAAAGTCATTATTTATGAGAATAAAGTCATAATATTCAAACCTGCTGCTTTTGGAGACACTTGTTAACATGAGGGCTACGGAGGATTTGGTTGAGTTGTATTTTAGGATAGGTTTCACAAACAAGGAGATACTTAATCTTTTGGCACATCAGCATCACATTATCATAAGTATCAGGACTTTAAAAAGAATATGCAAGAAATTGCATCTTTTCCAGCGAAAGAACCAGTCGGACTTGGAGGATGTTGCTGCTTTTCTGGAGGGGGAAATGGCTGGAACTGGTCAACTGCAGTGTTATCACTGGATGCATCTACGGGCTATTCAGAGGGGTTTCGTTGTGTCTCAAGAAACAAATCCTCCGTAGCCCTCATGTTAACAAGTATCTCCAAAAGCAGCAGGTTTGAATATTATGACTTTATTCTCATAAATAATGACATTTTTTCTCGTTAATAATGAGTTTAATCTCGTAAATAATGACTTTTTTCTCATTAATAATGAGTTTAATCTCGTAAATAATGACTTTTTTCTCATTAATAATGACTTTTTCTCGTTAATAATGAGTTTAATCTCGTAAATAATGACTTTTTTCTCATTAATAATGACTTTTTTCTCGTTAATAATGACTTTTTTCTCGTTAATAATGAGTTTAATCTCGTAAATAATGACTTTTTTCTCATTAATAATGACTTTTTTCTCGTTAATAATGAGTTTTTTTCTCGTAACTAATGACTTTAATCTCGTAAATAATTTTTTTTTTTTTTTTTTTCCTTAATGTGGCCCTAATCCTCCATCGTACTGTCATACTTTTTAATTAGATTTTATTTTAAAGTTGTGATGGACATATAATGGACATTTTTTTTGCATTTTTGCTTTTTTTTTTTTTTTTTTTTTTTTTGTATATCAGCACGTGCGCAAATAGTTAAAAGACCAAAAGTATGAGGACATCCTGACTACAATCAATCAAAAATTATACTCAGCCATTCAGGTCCAGTAGCCTCAGCCACCAACCACCATCGTTGTGACAGAGTTGTGAATTTAACCCTTTGAAACTGTGCATATAGGCCTGATTTCTTTTAAAAAATGCAAAAAAAAAAACAAAAAAACAAAACATATAAGAAAGCAATGAGCAACATATGAAGAAATGAACCAGAAATACTGTTCCAGAATCTCCACCTTGAAGAAGACCCACACACAGAGGACTGTACATCTTAATGTACATAAACACAGAGCTGCACAAGAGGGATTATCACAAAGAGAGGGGGTAGGTTTTGACGTTAACACTCCGCCCCTTAACTCTTGATTTCTTTCAAAAACATGGAAAGACGATGATGAGCAGTAACAGAAGAAATAATCCAAAAATTAAAAAGAAATTAGTAAAAAGTAGGTGTAAATGAGCACTTAAAGGAACACTAAAAAAAGCACAAAATAAAATGAAAAAGACAGAAAGAAAAATCCAAAAGTAAAAAAAGAAGAAAAGAAAAGAAAAGAAAAGAAAAGAAAAGAAAAGAAAAGAAAAGAAAAGAAAAGAAAAGAAAAGAAAAGAAAAGAAAAGAAAAGAAAAGAAAAACAAGAATTTTATAAAAGTGCTTAAAAATCTATAATAATTTAGTGGGATAAGTTTAAATATATAATAATTATAATGCTTAATATAGTTTTTTTCCTAACTTTTTCTTTTTTTATATACCTATGTGAAATTTAAAAATGTTTAAAAATTAGAATAATTTTGAAAAATTACTTTAAATATATAAATATGCAAGTAACAAATGTATAATTATGTGGACATTTCTTCCCTAGCATTTTTAAAAAGTATTTTCTAAATCTAAACATTTCTTGCAACTTGTGGGGCAGTTTTTGTTAAGTTTCTCGGGATTCAAAGGTTTACTTATATTTACTTCATGTATTTATATGTATTTACTTTCCTTAACACTTGCTTTACTTGTTACTTGTTAACCGTGTCTGAATGATGCACAAGAAAAGTGACGTCAGTCCAGGTTTCAAATGGTTAAAAAACAAAACGCAGAGGGAATAAAGGATTTCGATCAGAGCCCACTGCATGAGTCTGCTTTGAGCTATGAAAACCAAGATCTAATCAGGTCATTTTTGATTCAAAGTGGATGTTTGTGCGAAATTTAAAAAAAAAAAAAACTCTTGAGGTGTTCTGGAGATATGACGTTCACATGAATGAGACGCGTGGCAGTGGTGCTGAATGACCACACTCCACCCTCCCAACCCACATCTGGTGTATTTTCCGTATATATGAAGCAGAAAAGAGCTCAGGTGAGGGGTCAGAGGTCGGGAACTGACCCAAATGAATAACTGATCTGTGGCAGACTGTGCCCTCATTGATCAACCCGAGAAACACCACTGTATATAAACTGAAGGACGCTGTACTGATTGATCATGTTGCTTTTGTTTCATGGACAACTCCTCTGTGCCTCCACTCATCCATCACAACATACACACATACACTCACACACACACACACACGTATTGTAGTGCTGTACAGTTGATGATCTCCCGGGCCTCCGTCATATTTTATCATGCTCTTCCATAAAATGTGTTACAGGCCATAACTTTGTCTAAGGCCAAGTCTTGTAAATGTTATATTATTTTGACATGGGAAAAGCAGTGCAGAACTCAAAGGTCTAACACATGATTCATATTTTCCTTTTTTTTTCAAGAAAAAAATCTGCAATGCTTCTTTTTCTGGTGGGAAAAGCGAAACATGGAAATATTTTTCATTGTCCAGTCCTGTCCAGCTCTTTTTTTTTTTTTTTGAGGAATGTCTGTCACACCCTTTACTACTGTTTTTTGGACAGAAGGCTGCTCTTGAGCAACAGGTTATGCGTTGTTCAGCATATGTCAGAACACATGGATCAGATTCAGCTGCTGCTCCGAGGTCAGAAACACTCAAAGTGGTCTCTTCGGTATTCTCTGGCATATGAGCCGTAGTGCAGTGTGTATGGGAAGTGTTACAGGTAGCGTAATGGAGTTGGTACCAGCAGCCATTGACGTGGATTTCTGGGGAAACACAGCTAACATGTTTCCCTAAATATTTAGAAGATGTGCATTTATCCCCACCAAAGACACATAAAAGCAGCAGAGGACTTTTATTTTGATGAAACTGAAGACATTTCCACCATAAACTGATGCAGGAGGTGAAGAGTGTGTGCCAGTGCAGACCTGGTATGAATCAAACTTACAAAAGTATCATTACAAAATAACAGTTTGTTCATTTTTGGCCAGCACTACACAGCAGGGACTTGTTCCATCTGCCGACAGAAGAAATGTCAGTCTGAATTACCCACTATTCACTTTTTATAGATACTGTTACTATAATTATCTACTGTCAAGGTGCTTAGTGTACAAGCCAATACCATTAACCCTTTGAAAACCTGGATAAATGCCAGTTGAATGCCCTCCTCCATGCACTTGGGTATTTTGATCAATGACAAACTTTTATTTAATGTACATATTGTTATTTGAGTTACGAAGCTCAAAGTGAAGCACAACTTTTATTTTAGTAACAAATCAAATTTTACTTTTAATGCTGAGAATTTTTTTTCTGCATTTTCCAGAGCCTAGAATCTGTGTATCTTGCTTTGCTACATTTCATTACAAATGCAAAGTCCTTCTTCTGTGCCTTAGCTCTGGCAAGTAACCATCAGGTTTTGCTTGATCTGGGGAAAACTGCATTTTTCTAAAATGCAACTTGGGCATGGAATAATCTGCAAAAACATCTAAAAGGAGAAACTTTAACATCAAATTTTGAATTTAAAGGCATCATAAAGAACGTGGTGAAGGAGGCATTATGTAGCGTGTTTTAATATGCTTTGATTTTGCATGACTGCTACCTTAGCTAGGTCTCTATGATAAAAGAGATATTTGTTCTTAATGGGACTAAAATAAAGGTAAAATAAAAACAGACATGTGGGAAACTATTAAAACCAGCTTGGTCTGATATTCAACACACAACTCTTCACATTTACCTTGCCTTTGTCTTTCAGACTTTCTGATAGTTGCCTCTCAACGGTTCCACAGTGACAAAGTCCTCGACATGATGAGATGTGGTTGTCTCACAGCAGTATCAGATTTTGGAGTGTAGAGCGGAGTGACTTAGCACTGCACGCTGTTACTGTCACTTTTCATTTCACAGATGAGTGCAGGCTCCTCCTCCGGGCCCCAGCTCCTGTACTCTACTGTGCGAGCCAGGTGTCTAAGCTAACATTTGATTCCAAAGGGCAATTTCCTGCATTAGTGTAATCAATGAGCTAATAATCGACATGGGCATAGAGATTCGTTCCTCCTCTGAATAACTTTAATCACTGACAGCAGCTCAATTTAGCACAATTAGAGAAATTGTCCTAAGTTGAGGCAGATGGGGATGGGCTCAGATGACAGAGGCTGCTTCTTCACCGAAGACTTTTTTTTGCGTTCTTTTGGGGGTTTGTCAGTCCTCTCAATAGTATGTTATACAATGCTATATATTTCTATAACTATTGTTATATATATTATGCTATTGTTACCAATATTGCTGTACCCCCACCCCCCATCCCACTCTTTCATTTCTCTCTCTCTTTCTCCTCTCTTTATATCATTTTGTCATCTACTGTTATTTAATTATTTTTTTACAACATCTGTTGCATCTATTTCCGTCCTGGACGAGGGATCCTTTCTCAGTCGCTCCTCCTGAGGTTTCTACCAATTTTTTTTCCTGTTATAGGGGAAGTGAAGGGCAGAGGGATGCCGTATGCTGTAGAGCCCTCTGAGGCAAACTGTGATTGGTGATAATGGGCTTTTATAAATAAAACTGACTTGACTTGACTTGATCAATGCATGTAATTGGTTACTCCATTTTATAAATAAATTACATTAAAAAAGGATGATATTGGCATTTATAGCTGTAGAGACAACATGACAGCTGGATATTTCTTCCTTTTCTTAACAGTTGCTGTCACCTCATGTAACCACCCATGCATGCATGCAAACAACAGCAGTCACTAAAACAGTGGAGGATGGAAGTATTTACAAAAGAGAAACACAATGACCTCACGCTTTATGATGGTAAAGCAGCTGCATTGATTTGCACAAAACTTAAGAAATATTTTCAAAATGTCGATGAAACACAATTGTGAGATGACTGAGTTTCCACTGAGTGATGTTCTGCGACTTCTCCTCTGGTTGTAACATTGGTGATGAATGTTTGATGAATGAACATTAGCAGCTTTATTTCTATTGCAACCACCACACTAGCTGTTATTGTTAACATTATTAACTATAATCCAAGGCCACATAGGTGTGTTATGGAGCCATAATGGAAAGTCGAGCCCCTTATATGTGGAAGTGGCCAGTCTCTTTGTTTTTTTTTTCTTTTTTACCTTCTTTTCTTTATTAAAAGCATAACTAGGGACGGGAGTTGGAAACTAGCAATAGCCATAATCTATATATGTGAGGCATCAGTTACTACAGTTTGTTTCTAGTAGGCAGAAGTTGTACTATGTTTATCGCATTGTCCCTATAAAATAAACAATATACAATATAAATACAATACAAATAAATATCAGACACAATGCTCTTGGGCATTGCATTTAACAAAAACTGTGTATTTATGTAAACATATGCATATATATCAAACAGAGTGGGAAGCCCAGCACCAGAAAAAGCTGAACATGAAAAAAATGATTAAAAAAAACAGTAGGACATAAAATGCATTTCATTCTCAGTCTCACAGCGCCCAGCATTTTCAGCTCTCTTCAGGTTAAGGGTGACATATTGCTGAAGAAAGTGTGCAAAATGCAGTGAGAAACATTTTAAGTATCTTAGAAATAAGCATCAAAGTTTCTATTCACCGTTGGAATAGTTTGACAAATAAAGAAATATCTTTATCTTAAAAAGTGTTTTTGAAATGTGGTTTAAAGCTGCAGAACAAGCCTCTCATTTTATTATTCACTTTGTCACACTTTGGAATTTTTTTAATGAAAAATATACTGAGTAAGTGACTAATAGAGACTATTTAAAGTTATCTCCTCATTTGTCATGTGTTGAGTTACTTCCTGCATGTTTTCTGTCACACCTGTCTCACATCAGCCTCGTTAGTCCTTCCTGCTCTTCAGTGTCTCTCAGCCTTATTCTCTCAGCCTTATAAAGAGATTCCCCTCACCTGAGCTTCTCAGGTGAGGGGAATCTCTTTTTACTCCCCGTGCACTTCATCCCCTTTTTAGTTTGTATTTAAGTCTTGCTTTTTACTTCAGTCTTTGTTAGATCCTTGTTTAATTCATGTGATGTTTAGTTGCTGTTTGTTTGGATCTGTTTGAGTTCCTGCTGTCTCCTGCATTTGGTTTCAATGACACTTTTGAGAGAGAGCAGTGTGTTCTGACTCCTGTCAAATACCATCACTTTGTCAATGATCTAGGTGTCAGACACCAACATGTTCTCATCCAACCTCGTCACATGGTGCTGCTCTGTCAGTGACCTTCCATGTCTGCTTATGATGTTTTAGGTATCCTTCTGCATCAGCTGTTTATGCTCTGGGATGCTGTTACAGTGATGTCAACAAATGCACATGGTGGAATGATGCAGCACAGTCCTTATGTTTATTCAACAGTCACAATGGTTAGCTTCAGGCAAGAGAGACACATGGTAAGGTATAGAAAAAAAAACATCATATCCAAACATGAAGCAAACTTTGAACTCTGAAATTCTGTCTACTTATTCTGTTTTATGACTATTTTGAAAAGGACTGTCTGCGTCTAACCAGCAGAAACATCAAACTTGCTGGGAAAACAAAAAATACAATGTCAAAAAGTGTCAACTGAGACACTGTCCACGAATGTCTTAACAAATATTTTGGTTGGAGGGAGGCTGCAGCTGCAAAACAGGAGGATGCACATAATCGGGGAGCATGACTCCAGTCTGTCTTTCCACAGCAACTATTGGCTGCTAACTTAATTGCTCTGCGCATGGGCACAAAATGTGCTTTTCAAAATCAAGCTTAAAAAAATATACATTATATACGTTATAAATGAATTATTTTTAATTTTCTAAATGCAGAGTATAGATTGTCCTTTGATTTTCACAGCCTGGGATGTGTCAATAATTACCAGAAAAATAGATTTTTATACATAATTTTTTTTGTGCAGTGTCAAATACTCACATGGCTCTGCACACAAAATGCGCTTTTTAAAATCAGGCTTTAAAAGGATTTTTGTCATAAAGCCATTATAAATTATTGTCAATATACTGCATGCTAAGGACGTTTTTTCTTTGTTTTGATCATCATATCCTGGGATATGTCAATGATTTGCAGCAACATTGATTGTGACAGTGCACCTAGTGGAAATAACATGTATTTTCACCATATGCCAAATGTGGTTAAAAAAAAAAAGGCTTAATCAGGTGGAAAATAGTAAAAATTACAAATTCCAAGGTAATAGCCCAGAATGACACCCAGAAATAATACAATGCATGCTTTACCTCAGTGTTGTCTTGGTACATACTGCTGCTGGTCTTTCTGCCAGGACATATATCTCATACTGCCATGAAATCAGAGACCTCTGTGTGTCATAATTAATAACATGTAAACAGCAGAATGTCCATGATCGTACAGTGGACAAACATCCTGGTTCCTCTTTTGTCATTCTCTGGTTTCTGACATCATTATGAAGCGTTGGAGACAGTACTCTGATATCACACACCTTGAAGTCGGTGTGTGCATTAGTGATCCTGCAGCAGTGGAAGCCTGTTAAACACACATTCATCAAAGTGCAGAGCCGTGCAGCCGGAGCAAAGACAGGAACCGTTTCAACATCAGCCCGCCCAACTTTTCTATTAAGATGAATTACTGTGTTCTTCCCCAGCAGCTCGGCAACCACAACAAACGGATTATTTTCCAAACAGATGCTGTGTGTATGTGTGTGTGTTGGGGGGATATAAGGTATAACTCATACATCATAAGTTATATATATATATATATATATATATATATTTATATATATTTATATATATAGTTAGGTCAGTCTTCCTCAACAGATAGTTACCCACTTCTCTGTGAATGTTCAAACTTCTTGTGCAGGTGGGCTTAAATTTTAAACCTGAAAGTCTCGACCTTGGAAACAGCAGCTGACAAACAAAATCTCACTTCAAAGTCGATTTCTGCCCTTGAGCTTTTTGCTTCACCTCATTTTCGCTCTAAACATTCTTCACATGTATTGCTCATCAGATGAATAGATGTTACATAGAGATATTCATCATCAACCTGGTCCTGGGCCAAAGGAATGTCCTCTAATGAGGGATTAGAGAAAAGTCAGACCAAACGATACCTATTGTATGTGATTCCAAGAATGTTAGGAGACCCCAGGCCATAGAAATATTAAATACAGTATTTTGAAAAAATGGTAAGGAACTGTACTTTATTTATTAAAGTAGGGGGGGTGGCTGGGGCAACTGCATGAGCTTCCCTTCACCATAAATTATCACAATTCACAGGTTCCCGCTGTGACAAATTATGTAGTTTTTGAAATTTTAAAGGAAAACATGCCTTTAAAAATCCAGTTCTGAATACACAACCACTCAAAGTTAACTCTTTAAAAACTTGAGCAAATTGGCTTGTAACATTGGGAGAAGGCAATGAGCAAAAAAAGAAGAAATGATTAAAAAAAAAAAAATTCAAAACCAGTAAAAAAGTACCAGAAAATTAGTTTAAACATTATTTAAAAAGGGAAAAAATGAGCTGAAGAAAGTGCTTAGAAATTGTAATAATTCTGTAAATTATAGAAAAAATAATTTCCTAAATCAACTTTTTTTTGCTGTTTGTTGACTATTTGTTACTAACTTGCTCACTGTCTTTTCCATCATGTTTTTGAAAGAAATTTTGCCCTTTTTTTGATAAACAAGCTCTGTATTGATGCAGATTTTTGCACTTTGACACCTAACAATTCCCAGTGTGAATCACTTTATTTTTATTGTGACAAGACAATGGTTGGGCACCTGGCATCCTATTGGGGGCCAGATTTGGCAAATGGGCTGTAAGTTGTGTGCAAAAAAGGCACAAAATTGAGCTTATCAAAAAAAGGAGAATCCACTCGGTCTCCCCAACTGATGTCAGTTCTTGACCCCCAGATGTCCTTAAACCCTAGAAAAGATGCTCATGTAGCTTTGGATAAAAACATGAGACAATTCAGCATACAGTCCATAATAACAACTCGCATTAACAACCAACATCTCTTCATCCCCTCTGTTCAAAGCATCAAGAAGCGGGCGAGTCTGTAACCAAATGCTACAAAATTCAGCTTGGTGCAATGATAAAAGTTTCTGCTTCATTTTAAATTTCATGGAGGTTTTATCAAATGTCAGTATTTCCCCTGAGTGATTTTCCCTCCGCTGGTTTCCCCTCCAGACCAAATCAACGGCGTGGATTCACTTCAAACAATCAAAGTGAAGTAATGTTTGATGAAAACTTCTCGTTTTTCACGGAGAAAAAGCACCAGTTTACTGCTGCTGTATGCTTTGCTCCGCTTGATCAGAGTGGGAACACTGTGGGGAAATGACGGGCTGCGTGGGCCAGGGGGGGAGGGCTGAAACCAGATCCCCCTTTACAGCCATTTGCAAAACAACTTCTCTTTATAATATAATGCAGTGTTGAGCAGAGCCCCGCTGAGCCAGCAAGCTGCAGAGGCATTTTTAATTGTTGCAGGTGGTCTGGCTCAGGGAACATAGCTGTGATGCTCAGGGATCTGCAAATAAAACTCCAAAGCGTGCATGTGCAAACGGGTACGCAAACAAGAGAGCCGGGTCCAAGACAGCTGTGCCTGAGATGGCTGTGCCAAGGTTCAAGGCCTGAGGTAACAGCGTGGCCTCCTTTTGCTTTATGTCACTGACTCAGAGTCTGCGGAGAGCCACTGTGGATTCAAACTGTCTGCACTATCAGCAGCTCCTCTGGGATTCTGCAGAGCGGATCTTCATCACTGTGACAAACAATCATAGTGTTCAATGTGGTGAACAAATTTGTACCAAAGATACCACAAAATCAGAGTCAATTAAGAAGATGAAGGGAACGTCTCTCTAAAGTAAAAGAATTACATTCTTCATCAACTCAGTAGTAAACAAACTAATCTAATATACAAATTGAACATTTTTGAAACTATGTAAGTAGATTATAAATCCCACAATGATGTTGGGAGACTCCAAGGGGTGGAAACAGAGACAGTACATTTGCACTGGAGCCCATGGGGTGAGGGGGCCCATCAAGACTGGGTCTTCAAACAATATTTTAGGCAGAAAATACTAACAGGAAAGTAGTAATTTAGATTGTCACCTTATAACATATCTGTATTCATAGAGGAATTCATAATAATTTGAAAAGATTGCCATTTGCTATAAATTCATTTTAAAAGGCAAACCCATGTCCAACATGGTTTTTATCTTTTTTTTATTTTGTTTGAGGTTTTTTAATCAATTTTAAAAAAATATATACCATATATATATACACACACACACACACACACACACATATATATATATACATACATATTTTAGACTGAGAACGAGGTGCATATTTTCATAAACTGCTTTCACTGTGTTTTACAAACAGGCACATATGCTACCCTGTCTTGATTGGTAAACATTCACATTTTGGCAAACAGTTTAAAAATAATTTCTGTTGTGCAGATGGAACAGTGTTTTATCCAGATGGACAGACGAGTCTGGAGATCCTGGGAATACGTGTTAAGTGCTGTTAAATGAGCATCTGGGGGTTTTTTTATAGATCATCAGGAATTAATCTTTCAGAAACAAACTGGTACTCAGCTCTGTGACTCACATGTAATGATAGTAGAGGATAGCAACCATCAGCGCTCTTCAAATGAGAAGCCAGGGAGCTCTCGAGGGTTCAAACAGGGAAACGCAACCCCAACGTTCTTCAGTAAACAACTAAGAGCTTCTTTGTTTTGCCTGTTTCCAAGCCAATACGTCCATTCAATAACAGCAACATGTTCTTACTAATGTTTCTGTGTCCTCGAAACCAACAGATGACTGATCTGTGAGTTAACCACAGTATGAGCCCTTGAGTGTAAGCTCATCGTGCCATGGACACACTACATGAGAATGAAAATTTTGGACCCATTCCCCTGTCCCGACAATCATCAGCAAAGCCAGATATGTCATAAAATGTCATAAAACTCACATGCTTGGTGCTTAAAACATCATTCAGTCATCAAAACTTTGAAAACCTCTGATCTAAGAGTTTGGCTTAAAAATGCCTTTAAATGGTCAGTTTAGCTGTCTCATTGCTAACACTTTCTATGAAGCCCATCTGTTATAACACATTATGAACATACTTATAATGCATTATAATGTCTCTACAGTTCTGTATAATCATAGTTACAAGAACTCATGGTTATTTATAATGCTTTACAAAAATAATCATAACTTATTATGATGCTAATTTCAATAACAAATTATGAACATACTCATGATGTGTTACAGTGTGCATATATTTATAAGCATTTATAAATATTCAGAATACTCATTCAACAGTCATCCTTCTGTAGCTTAAAAGTAGTGTTTATACAGCACTATAGAGACATTAGAATGCATCATAAGTATATTTATAATTCATATAAGGCATTATAGACATGGGTTTCATAGAAAGTGTTACCCTTATGTTTCTAAACATGTCTCCTTACCCACAGAGTCAGGGTCACCAGAGATTGAAAATGGTCCCCCCAGTGTTTATAGGTGATTACAGCCCTGCCTGCAGGGGTCACAGAGTAGCTCTTTGGCAGCTATTTGCCAGCTCCTCCAGGTTAAAGAGGGAGCATGGACACCAAAGAGAGACTAATGCACGCTTTAATAACTAGCAGGTTAGACTACTATAACGCTGGGTTAATCAGCTGCAACTCATTCAGAATTCTGCAGCACCAGTTCTGACTGAGACTAGAAGGAGAGCACACACTGGCTGGCTGTTAGTTTTCACATTTATTTTGAAATTCTTTGATTAGTTTATAAGGGGCTGCATTGCACCAGACTACATCTCAGAGATGCTTTTGGTTTATGAACCAGGAAGGCTCCTCAGATCCTCAGACTCTTCTTTTTTAGCTGTTCCACAGAGTGAAACTAAAACATTTGGGCCATTCTGTTTATAGCCTCCAAAACGCTGGAGGATCAGAGAGGATTGATGCTTTTAAACAGAAACTAAAACTCTTTTTAGTCTGGCTTTTATGAAGTGTCTTACTATAACAGTTTTATGGTTTATACTATTCTACTTTTTTTTAAGATTCATTTTTTTAAATCCATTTTTGCATTTTATCTATGTTGTGCTTGTTTTTGTGTCTTCAGTCAAACTGTAAAGCACTTTGAATTGCATTTGATTTGTATGAAAGGTGCTCTATAAATAAAAAATTGATTGATTGATTGATTGATCTTCTGTATTCTGTCAGGGTTGAGCATAATTGCTGTGAGGAATGCTCACCAAACCCATTTTCCACTCTGTGGCCTCAAGGAAGTCTGTGGTTGAATTCTCTCTGCTGATCCATCCAGCTAAAAGAGAATGGCTCAGTCAGGTTGTTCATCTCCCAAAATCATTAGGGGGGTTCTATGTACAGGGATAAGGAGGGGGGGGGGGGTGAAAATCCCTGGGTGTTTAGCGAGGATTCTGTTCATTTATTTGGGCTATTTAATATTTTATCTTTTCCTATTTTTTATTCTCTTTTTTTTTTTTCCTGTAAAAAACAATGCTAGATATTTAATACAGAGTATGTGGGTGTATATATATATTTTTGTATACATAAATATATGTATATATATATAATTAATTATCTATGCTATAGGTTTCAGTTAATTAAAATTCAGTGACTTATGGAGAAGGGATGGGATTTAATACATTTGGGGGTTTTTTTGTTCTTAAAAAGTAATTTATTCATTTGTGCATTTATTTTGCTTACGTTTTTCATTGTCTGCAATTATACCTTTTTGGGGATCTCTGTTTTGTATAATAATTTCTCTACTCCTTTTTTTATATGTTCCAACAAAATAAATTTAATCAAATCAAATATGTCAGAGCCTAGGAGCAGGCTTCCTGCAGGGATATTAAGGATGCTTCTAACAAGTGACTGCTTGAATCTGATCTGAAGCTTGGCCCTGTGGCACCACACTGTCATACCAAAACTGGCAACAACAGCCATCATCAGTGCAGAGAATCTTGCTTTGTAACTGCAGGAGGTGCTTCCACTGTGTGCTGGTGGCTGTGTGATGACGTGTTTCTCATTACTGGCACTATGGCAGCAGAGAAACTGCTGCTTCTGATCATCAGTTCATTCTCTTTTCTATACTGAGTGTAAAATAACAGTTTTATACATCAGTGCAAAGTTCACCAAATGAATGGTTTGACTTTTAAATCCCCCAGACACCTGAAGCAGCGTTAATGAAAAAGTAAAGTCTTGAAATATTTACATACATGCAGTGCCTTAAGAAGTGGGAATAATGAATGAATGAATGCATGAATATCTTTACTGTCATCGTACATGTACAACAAAATCATGTGCAAACATTAAAGTGCAAGCATCAATATAAATTAAAAAAAAGAATTACAAATTAAGATGATTCAAAAACTAAAATACATTTAAAGGAAGGAAAGATTCTAAAAAAAAGTTGGGGGGACATCATGCCACACATGCAAGACAGTTTTACATTTGCCAGTTTACACTGAAGGATTCATTTCCCTGAATATTGCTCAGTTCAAGCTTTGACAGTAAGACAAAAACAACATAATTACATAGGAAGCACTTTATATGAAGCGCCATGTAAAAAGAAATGTGGAAAAAAATCACAAAAAACACAAGCTGTCTTAGAGTTTGATTTTGTGCTTCGCAACAAATAGCACACAATTTGGTGCTAAATTTAAGCACGCTTTACCACTGGAGAACCAATAAAAATGCTTAAGACAGGTCTGCCAAATTCCAAAGTCTAGGTCCCAGGTCTTCTTGCTAATCGGGAGCTATTGGGTGCAGGTGTGATGTTCTCCTCAGCTGTTGCTGATCAGCCTGCTGGGAGGTTCTATAGGGAGGTTTTCCTCCTCAGTTGGTTGTGTGTCTCCAGAGAGTCAACACCTTCAGTTGTCTCTCTGTGTTTTTGTTTTTCAGTGGAAATCTGAGTTGAGTGTGTGTTGAAAGTGTGATTCTTCTTTTGGTCATTCAATATGTTTCCCCCATATTCAGTGACTCCCACTTTACCTTCATTTTGGGACCAATTCTTTGGTTTGTCCATCATTTTGATAGAATCAATGGGCAGCTGTGAGGAGCTTTCTGGGGAAACAGAGTTCTTAGTCCCAAAACAGAAAATGTATCCATATACTCAGAACATTCCCCTGACTGCTCTCAGTGTCATCTTGAGTATCTTTAACCATTCACGCCTACGGAGCAGCTCCAGACTTTATCCTTATGACATCACAAATTGCGTTTTAGCGTTCTAGTTTTTGCATTTGGAAGAGTCGTTACTAGTATTTTTGGTTTTGTTTTCTGGGGAAAGGTAACAATGGCCCTGAGGAACACCATGGAAAAGTCTGTGCTGTGATTTGGTGTGGGAGACTTGACATTTGGAGATTTTTGTAAGAACTGCATTTTTCCATGATTGGATGGCGAGCACTTCTGTTCTGAAAACTGCTCAGAAGCGTTGTCATTGTCAATATACCTCTGAAAATAATCCACCCTCCATCCCGAGATCTCTAGTTTGTGGTTGTGAAGTTTCATGAGGCCATGATTATCTTAGACTTCTCTATAGGTTACTTTATACATTAAGGTTTTAAGTCTGTAAACAAAATTGTCTCACTGCAATGAAATGACTACTATAAAGGATAACATCGTCACCCATCAATAAGGGACTCACTAAATCCACAAAAAAGCTTTCCGAGTCATACCCAGTCTATGTGTCACATTTTCAACATCTTTTAAGATTTGAAAAATCTTTTATTTTTTGGTGGGTCTGTATCAACAAACCCCCTGAATGATTCACAGTGAATTCACACTGTAGTTAAAATTGGTGAGTGCCGCCGTGTATAGCCTCCACTTACCAATGATGATGACTCCCAGGGTGCACATGCTTCACTACCAATGGAATCAGATGGCTGCGGGACCTTAACTCGACTTAATAAGCAGGTGTTCAAAAAAGCAAAAGCCTCAGCCATTCCCTCTGACTGTGCCCATCCCCTAAATTCTGAGTACAAACTATCACCATCTGGCCTATGCCTAAACGTACCTGTTGCCAAAAAAAAAGTACAAAAATGTCATCAATCCTGTGACCATTGATGCTTTTAAGTACTACTAGCATAAGGAGGAAACTGCTTAGGTTGTCCATAACCTGTGATGATGCTGATGATAATGATGATGATATTTTTATTTTTATTTAACCTTTTATTAAACAGGGAAGGGCGCTGAGAGTAAGCTCATTTTTACAAGGACACCCTGATAAAATTACATATAAAAACAACAATTAGTCCAAAACAGCCACACATGAGACATCACTCAAAGAACACATGCATACACTGTGCTCTATGTCAGTTAGAAGAGATCTAAATTGATTAAGAGGGATTAGCAAGTCTAATTTTAAGAGCTTCTGCAGGTTGTCCCACTTGTGTGAGGCATAAGTGAGACATTGTTCCATAGTTTAAAAGACATGTCAGATACCCTGGAGGTTTACCAAAAAGTGTTTTCTAAATAAATAGTATGCTGTGCTGTTCTATTCTTTCTCATACAGTATACAATGATACATCCTAAAGCCATCCCCAGTTATAAATCTCAGGGCGGAGTGATAGACTGCATCAAGTGGCTTAAGAGCAGAGGAAGAAGAGGGCATATAAATTACATCACCATGATGATGATGATGATGATGATGATGATGATGGCGGTGATGATGATAGAGTGACAGTAACAGTACATACTGTATTTACAGTACTGATAACATGGGTGAAAGTAACAGCACATATTGTAATTGTGAGCCATACTGCAGTATCAGCCTTCATGGTGTCGGTCCTGATGCTGTATTCTTATGACAGTCATGACCTGAAGATAGTGATCTATAGTACACAAATGTTTGTTATTAGGAGCCGTTGGAGTTATAGTGGACACCTATTCATCTGTTCCTGTGGAGCTTGAATGTGCACAGATTATGTCAACTGTTGTATGTTTCAGTGTCACATTATTTGTGCTGTAATGTGTTTTTACACTTGCTGCAACAAAAAGTGCCCTCTTTCAGCAGCCTCAGCATAGGTCCTAGATGTTTTCATTTCACTCCGAACTTATCATTCCTCAAAGTTTTTGAAATTCTCCAACAACCCGACTGATATAATACAAGCCTCATAATACTTGACCAATAGTATTATTCGGTTTTAGGCCATGTTTAGACCAGAATGGCCCCACTAACAAGGGGAGAGTCTTTCCTTTTGTATTAAAAACAAAAATCTGTTATGATAATATTGTGAGAATGATCCTTGTGTGCAAAGATCCGTAAAAACAACCAAAAACGCTGTAGTATGCATGCCAGCCCAGTAGGTGGTGGTCGAACTTCATAACGACACACCATAGAAGAACACCACACTAATGCACAAAGTGCTGTTGTGATGTTGCTGTTCTCACAGGATCTATGCATTGCCAGTTTAAACAGCCAGAATGGGTGGCGTTTTCAAAAAAATTTTACTCTGGAACCTTTCAAAGATTTCGTTTTCAGGCAAAACACAGTTGTCATGCGAACAAAAGGCCAAACCGCAAAACAAAAGCTCAAAATTCATGCAAGAACCATTTCCGTGTACACTTCCCCTTAGTGATACATTTTGATGACATGAGCATATTATTTCTTTTTACTACTTATAGTAAAACCTTACAGATAAAGAATGTACTGCAAGGTTCAAGTGTTAAGACAAAATTAGCAATATAAACATTTTTCCACTTCCTTACTGTCTATGTGAATACTGATACAAACAGTTATTTCTTTGATTATATTATTGGTCAATATTATTGACCACATAGTGATATTCTCCCTTTTTTACAGTGCTTCTTCCAGCAGTGTACTACTATGCCACCTTTTATATGCTGAGGTCATGTTGTACCTTTAGTTTAGACTAGCAATGGAATCAATGTGTACAATATGCTGTCAGAAAGTATTTTGTGGTGGACCAGATATTGTGCATTTAAGAGCTTATAGCTAATAATTTCTTAATGATTACTCTCACACATTGATTGGAAAGACAAACTTATTTGGTATGTTCGTTGTATGTTTGATGATGTAAAAACCTGAGCGGACTTGAGAATTTAAAACCCTAATAATGATTTAGGTTCACATGTGACATTTATTGGGGTCTCTAAATGTAGCGCACTTCCCCGTCCGCATGAGGGATGTGTTCTGTCCTGACAACACATTGTATGGAAATGATTTGAAAGAGCTTAACCGAATGCATTAGTTCCACTGTGCGTGTTCCACACTGACGCTCCAAGCTCACATGTGCATAAGAGCTCAACATGTCAACAGATTCTTCTCTGTGAGAGGGGAGAGAAATAATCTTTCCAGTCGATATAGATTCCATGTCTATCGAGACACTCAACACTGGAGCTAATTCATCATTTTCAGGATGTGCGTTCACTTCTCCCATACATAAATACACCAACTGGCTGAAGGACAGGATTCTGTTTAGGCAAAAAGCGGGATTTAGATCAAAACCTCCCAACATTTTATGATAATCAATAACTTTAACAATAAACTAACATGTGCTTCTGCCTGTTAGTCCTCTGTTCTGTGCGGCCTCACGACCATGAGCAGTCGTCTCTGCTTTGTTTTCCAGCCCTAAACTAGGGATACCAGTGGCTAAATGTCAATCGTTCAACTGAGAATATTTTTGGCTGTTTACACATGCCGGTCGATAGGTCCATTTTGCTTTCCCTCTTCATTTTTACGAACTGCACATGACTCAGGTGTGTGGAAGGAGCTAACTAGCAGAGAACCACTAATTTAATGATAACCACAGATAAAACTGTCTTGACCCAAGTGGTTGCTGTGGAAACATTGTGACTAAAGCGCTGATGGGGGTAAACAAGGAAGCAGTCCTGAGCAGTTTGGTAAGGGGGCAGGTTGGAGTGGAGAACTGGTCATAATTTTTTTTTTTAATTTTTCCTGAGACTTTTCAGCAGGATTTTCCTCTGGGGATGCATGTTCAGAATTGTGTGAACTTTGAGTGAACTCTTTCATAGGTTGACTAATTTTAAGGTACATCCCCACCATAGTTCTTTTCCTAAACCTGACCATAATAACTTAAATTTCCTAAACCTAAAGACACCCAACCAATAATCTTGACATTCCTATGGGACTTTCCCCCAGAGACACATGTTTCCAAAGCTGCCAAATACAGCTTCTTTTGCAGTGCTTTCGGCATAAGATCCCAATGCTAAAAGCCATCCTTTGTGTCCGCATGATACACCGCTGGATGGCGTCAGTTTGAAATGCTGTTGGTAACAATGTAAGGAGCAAGGCAGCCCCTTTAGGGTGTGTGGGAACGGTGGTGGATAGTTCAAGACCTTCATGCAGGAGTCCAGTGTTTGCTTCCCGTCTGAATGTGATGTTTTTTCTTTACCTTACCATCTACTATTTTTGCGCAATCCTAACTATCTGTGCTAGCATGTGCTTTTTTTACCTTCCACCGAAAGCTTGGTAGTGAGCATGTTTCCACATGTTTTAAGCAGTTGTCTGTCAGCAAAGCAAATAGAAAATAAAATAAAGTCAAGACATTTACATCCTAAAATGAATACTGCTTTGAAATGTCGCACCAAAGGGCACTGAGACAATAAGGTGCTGAAATTGAAGAGAAAGCCCTTTTGTAAGTATATTTTTTTCCTAAATATTAACTGGTTAGTTACTGGTTAATAGGTGTTGGCCTTTTGAAAGAACAATAACTTGAAGCTGATATCCCGAACCTATATGTTTCACTGCTGACTTGCCCTCAAGCCCCGCCTTTAACTATTCATCTCTACACATTCTCCAACATTCCCATAGGTGCACAAAAAATTCTACTGGTCTTAGAAAAAGGAATTTAGAGATAAAATAACTAATCAGAATTATTTTAACTTCAGCAAAGAAACTTGTAAAAAGCTGTCTGTAGGTTGCGTAAAATGATTCCATGGGTAATGTTTATAGATGTCGTTTGTAACACTATTTTGCCACCTGTCATTTAGGTGAAGTTCAAGGGTCTGGCCTGCACCGGGAGCACAGCGACTGTTGCTGGTGAAAAGTACACTGCGTGATGAACAACTTCCCTTTCCTGCCGTTCTGCAGCTGTAGCCGGGCCCGCAGCTCCTCGGGGCTGTAAATCAGAGCCTTTGTACTCCAGAAGGATCCTATCAGCCACAGGTGCGGGCTCTGCATGGGGATTAGACAACCCCGCGCTGGAACACTGCAAACTGGAGAGCCCCAGTTAGCCCGAGCCAAACACAGGAGGAGGAGAGAGGAGGACAGTGGAGCAACTGAGGCAGGAGTGCAACATCCAAGAGAGGAAGAAAGTGCCAAGGGTGTCAGGCACATTGGTGTTTTAGTTACACAAACAGTTCTCAGAGGCAGAAAAAAGCCTGCTCACTGAGGAGAACATCAGTGGGTGGAACCAAAGAACCACTGATTTTCTGACTAAAAGCATCAAACAAGTGATCTTACCAAAATAATAAAGTAGGTGGTTGTCAGTAGGTGACTGGTGCAAAGACTAATTTACTATCGACAGGAGACGTGATTCCATATGAGAAAATATATGATCTTTTTAAACTACAATGTCAAAATGACAAAATATTGGAGATGGTAAAAATTCAATACAAGTACTTATATAATAAATTGTGGCGCAGCCACAAGGCCCAAATTAGGAACAGCTAATGCGTGCTACGATGTAAATAACAGAGCAGACAGATGTCAGTCCTCATTACGCATGCCGAACATTGTCAGTGGAGGAACGGCAGCAGGGCCTGATATATGGACCACGAGGGGAACAAAGACATCACACCAAACTGTCTGCCAGTTGCCAACATGGGGGTCAGGCTCCGGATGAAAGGAAGTCACAAAAGGACATGGAGCTATATGTAGCCTTGTGCACACTGCCACGCTGCCCAGTAATTACACAGAGATAAACACTACCTGAAAATAACAGAAGCAGTTGGAGCACAGTTGGAGTGAACTTTAAGTGAACTTTAAGACGGATATAGGCAGTTTTTAGAATGGTCGTGTGAGTCATTTTGGAAGGAACTGACTGACAACATTTTTTATTTTAATTAATGTGTCAGTTTATGATTCTGGGAAGTTGTTGCGTAACCTGATACCACATTAAAAAAAATGCGGAGCTTTTTACTTTAGAGATTTGATGCTGGATAACATACCATTACTGTGAAAAACAGAGGGTCATTTGCACTTTAATTCTTTTATCATATGATAAGAAAAAATTATGTCTTTGCCATTTAGTCAGTTAACTAACCTGTTCTTAAGAAAACAGCCCCACCTGCTGAGGTTTAACGTAGCCTTTATATCTGCTTTTAGAAAAGCCCAGCCTCCAACAAATGTTTGTGGAAATAAAACTCCGATGTGCATGCCAAGTAGTGAGGGTTAGGGTGGGGGTCTGAGGCAGGGTGGGGGTTACCAGGACCGTGTGCAGCCAAGCCCCCTTTTTGGACACCACTGAGGGGAAAATTCACTGATGAAATGTGGCATCGGCCCAGGGAATGCAATTTCAAGCTTCCACATCTGCAGGAAAGATGAAACCAGGTTCCTAATTTTACAATGATGATGTCAGTGAGAATACATGACAGCACTGGGTCCGGGTGCCAAGTCCCCCTCCTCATGTTTCCTCCTCCTCCTCCTTTTCTTTTCTTGTTTTTTTTTTTTTACAATGTATTTATTTTTATAGTGAAAGATGGCTGTTATATTAGGATAGATTACAATTTATAAATCCTGAAACTTGTTACATGTAAAGAAAATCCGATTTTTCAGCTCAGGGGGGAAGACATCCGGCTGATTCTGTGTTGGAAGAAAACAGGAATTTAACTTTTACGGCCAACTACTGCAGCCTAAAAATGTCAATGTAAAACAAACAGTAATTTTTGCTGAGAATTATAATGTGTTTTCTTGTTATCTCAATGTGTAGATGTGCACAGAATAACAGTGCCAACATTGTCAATGATACGAAACCCCCCCCCCCCCCACTGGAGAGCAACGATTATAATGATTATAATTATTATGAGATAAGCACCTGAAAATAGTTTTTTGAGATCCAGTTGTTCAGCCCTTCTGTTTCAAGAGTCACAAGATTCCCACCGGATTCTCATTCTGAACTCATAAAATACTGACCCTCTGACAGAACTTTTGGCACAAGATCATGACACCAAAAGCCACCTTTTGCATCCACTTGAGAATCTGCCAGACATCATTAGTTGAGAAGGCAGCTGGACAGAATCGGTCAGGGTGTTGTTTTATACCAATGGATGGCCGAACAGCACCTGCTTTGACACTTGAGAATGCGGCCAGACAGAACCTATCAGGCTGAAATACTGCCAGTAACAACATAATGAAAGGAGCACGAAGGTCTGTAAAGGGTGGGTGGGAGGAGCAGCAAATGGGTCCAACAAACCCCAGACTTTCATGCAAGCCCGGTGTTTGCTTCCTGTCTGAATGTGATGGAGTTTTTCTACACCTTACCATGAACCTTCTTCCACTAATTCTAACCATCTGTGCCAGCATGTACACTTGTTGATATCCCAGCACTTGTTGCCTTGTGCTGTTGTTCCCTAAACATAACCACCATGTGCTTGTGTTGACATCACAGTAGCAGCATCTCAGAAAGTAAAGAGCACATGTAGGAGGATACCTGTAGTGTAACATGTAGACACAAAGTGGCAATATGTGATGACTGTTGGGATTCCCCATTGCTGTGACGGCTCAAACTAACTAGACTTTTTTCTTTTTTTTTTTGACTATCTTTGCTTATGTCAGCCTGACCCAAACCATTTAAAAATGTTGGATAAACACAGCCCTGAGTGTACAGGGGATGCTGATGATTTTGCAAACTTAAAGGTATGCTATGTGGGAATATTAATTTACTGTGTGTAAACAGTATCAAAAATAAAGATTTACTCTCATTTGCTATATTTGCATTTTGTTTCCAATTAGGTATAGCTGGGGCTGGAGCGGCTACGTGACCCACCCAACAGCTCTGTGACTTGCCCACCATCAGCCCCCTTTGCTTCTTGATCCAGTGTTCTGTCAGTTTGAGCTGCCCTCTCAGGATACGCTACCAGTAGCTCATGATTGATTGATTGTTTGTTTGTTTTTTTTCGTGTCATGCACACAAAGTGCCAAACCCTCATGGGTTAATATGACACCAAAATTAATGTTGCAACAATCAATTAATTCATGACATTTCATTTCATTACAAGGATTAAAATTATTTTACAACTCAAAAAATTCTGCCTTCTTTCCTGAGCTTGAACAATAAAATTTGCAACAAAAAAAGTTCCCTTTCATAAGTTTTTCATAATCATCCAACCAAAAGAAGTCTGCGTAAATTAAGTAAAGTAAGTAAAGTAATAAAGTACATTTCTCAAGTCTTGATAAACAGGGCGAAAAAACGAAAAATCACTCACTATATCGCCTACATCACACAACAAACATTCTGTTAACGTCGACTTTCAAGCACTTAACTCACTTCTAGCTTGATTGTCAAAGCTTTGGAAAAACACATGAAAATCAGAACTTTATGTTCATCAGGTAATTTTAGGGATCCTTACCTGTAAAAAAACCCTGCCCCTGCAATGACAGTCCTGGGTTGTGTTTAATTAAAATGTTGGGCTTTTTTGTTTTTGTTTGTTTGTTTGTTCCTGCTTCTCAGACATACTGTGTATGCACACATTATGTTCATGGGTCATTCTGAGCAGTAAGTCTATTTGTCAAATTACCGAACGCAGAGGCCTTGAAGAAAATGTGTGAAAATGTTAGCTTTTAGACAGCTGTGAAATGCCATTAAAAGAGAGTCGTTTAAGATTAGATTTTGGTTAAAACTGGTTACAATTAGTGTAATGGTTACATCATGTATATGGAAAATCACATTTTCATGCATAATGTATAGAGTGGATTATTGCCTAACCTGGCCTCATATTTAGTCACTACAGGTAGCGTTGTGGCAGAGTTCAATTAACAGTCATATTTGTGGATTTTTCTTGTACTATAGTCGGCACCACCTTGAGTGCTTGGCAGTACCTGTGTTTAATTTTTTTGTTTATCCAATAATATTTTTTGTGATTTTGAATTCTCATTAATTTTACTTAATATTTAATTCAATTTAATTTTACTTCAATATTTGTTGTTTTTAATTGTGCTGTGTGAATAAATCTGCCTTGACTGCCTTATGTTACATTATTGTTTCATGAGAAACATACTTATGGTAGGCAAAAAAATATTAGATATTGCCTTTTTAAATATAACCAAGCAGTTTTGTACCCCAAACTTGATTGCATTTCACAACATTAACTGCATCACGATGTGTTACAGCTGTGCATCACAGCGATACTAAAAGATGCCTGTGCATCGCTAAAACATCCCAGGGGGCATAACAAAGCTTCATATATATTTATAATGCCATATGCTTATGATTCTGTTCACTGTAGTGAGGCTGCTAATTATTTATTTTAAACTCTTTTTTGACTGTCATGTCCACTGTGATCCTAACAGAAAGGTCAGTGTAACTGGAAATGCTGATGACTCACCGTGCACCCTAAGTCCCTTTTTTTTTTTTTCAAAAGATGATCAACTGTTTCTCTTGAACAACTAATTCCTTTGTGAAAATGGAAGAAAGAAACATTAGCATGTTTCCATTTTCCCTCTCTGTTACTCAGCATTTCTGATTTCTGACATTAAATATTATTTTTAACCAAGTAGAGCCAAGGTAACATAGTGATCGGATTAACTGTAGCTATTTATGGAAGGCAGTGCTCTCACTTCGCTGATCGCATAATGTTTCTTTCTTCCAAGTCTACATATTGCACATTCTGTAAATGGAACAAAGATGGAAACATTTTCCCCAGAGTGTGTCAGTGGCAATGCCTTTAACGTTAAGAAGATGAGGCGAGGGGGAAAACCACAGAGAGACCGGGTGAGTTCTGCACACATACATCTTGCCTACCTGTGGCTCAGATCCAGTTAGCCGTGCCCTTTGATCAGAGAGAAAGCACTTTCCCCTATTGAGATGTCTGTCATGGTCCTGAATTTCAACCACAGAGAAGTTGTATTAACATATTAACAAAAACCTTACAGTGGCCAGACTCGCGTTTAAAACTCCAGGCCAAATGGAATCATTTTGCAGCTCCAACCACAAAGGGCCCAAAGCTAGGCTGCTTTCAATTGCGTTCAGTCAAGGTTTCAGTTATACAAATGACACAATGCAAAAACTCCATAGGCACTCAGTGATGCAACATAATACTTGATAGATTAATTGAGTAAATGTTATAAAAGGGAAAGAAAATGATGCTCTTAAACTGGAGTGGTGCCTACTGACCTCCATTAGCAGGACCCATTGCATCACTTTGTCATCCCAAAGCGTCACATATATTGCCGCTTCCCTTAACATGGTGCAATTACACTGCACGTGGTTATGTTTAGTCAGCACAAGCACATGGCAACCAACGCTGGGACGTCAACAAAAGCAACAGGGGCATGGATGGTTAGGTGTAAAAAACACAAAAAAAAAACACATTCTGACAGGAAGCGAACACTGGGTTCCCACATGAAAGTCCGGGATTGGATGGACCCCTATAAGGATCTTTGTGCCCCTTATATTGTGTCTTTACCAACAGCATTTCACCCTGACGCCATCCAGAGGCATATCATGCAGATTTGACCAGTTCTGTGCAGCCCTGTTGCTAACTGATGCTGACCAGCCACATATCATGCTTCCATGTCCTCACCTGATGCAGTTAAGTGGCGTATCATGCAGAGAAGAAAGGTGACTTTTGGCATCTGGATCTCATGCCAAAAGCACTGCAAAAGCAGCAGTATTTAACGGATTACTAATGGAATGAAAACAGGCTGTCCATTGATTGTTTGCCTCTTAAACTAATCACAATTTACTCCACTTATACGATTTAACAACTCAACCAAACAAAAATGTGATTTCTTGGCAATAAGTCCATACCCCTCAATTCAGCACCGTTTAAATCTGCTTGGCAACAGCAGAGGCATTTCTCTAGGTGGAGAGGGATCTCTGAGGGAGAAAAGAACTGTAATAACTAGTTTTTAGCAAGTGGTGTTTTTGCTTAATTAATTTCCATAAAATTTAGCAGGTGTCCAATACATGGTTAACCAAATGTGGAAACTACAGTACTACTGGTTGGTCTTTGTGCAACATGTTCCAGAGCAAGACAGCTTATCAACTACTCACCTGATGCCATAAAAGTTTATCGCTGCCAGGCTTCATACTGGAGGGAATCCTGGGTTTGATATTTTGTGTGCATGTCTGCGTGAGTGTGTGTATGTCTCTCCGCAGGTAATCTTGCAAACTACTGGACCAACCAGCCTAATATTCTGAGTGCACATTTGTCACTGTACACTCAAGGACCTCCTGTGGTTTCTTCACAATTTGTTAAAAATCCTGTTTTACTTATTTGTTCTATACCTCCTCACACCTCTTAACTAGCTGGTAAAGGTCACATGTGATCCAAAATATCATGTAGCAAAAGTGGCATTTTTGGCAATTGGCTTGGCTAAAGAAAAAGAGGCCTCACCTAGTCTTTTGCAGGCCTCGTGAGCATCTGCAGAATTATTCCATACATACAGGATGAATAAGTCAGAGAGACAAATGTTCTTATATCTTACGTCAAATGTGCTTAAAATGTAGGGATCTCTAGCAGGGCATTAGACTTTTGAGACCTTTTTTCATTTCCAACCTGGCACCTCTATGGCTACAGCAAACAATTGTGGTCATGGTTATAAAAAAGGCAACACTGGCTGTTAGCAGGGTTAGGTTAGGTTCAGACCAACAGTAGCAGCTCTCTTATGACTTTGAATTTTGGCATTCTGGCAACACAGCAGGGAGGTCAACGCAGGAGACTCCAGGAGACTGCAGAACAACACAAGGTCGTCTGCAAAGAAGTTGAGCCATGCTTAAGTTTTCCTGTAGCCCAACATGATATGTGACATCTGTGATTATCTGACAAGATGCTATGTTGGCTATTCAAATACATATATGTATGTATACGCAAACAGAATATTTCTACTTTTTACCATGCAATCTTTGCAAAATGGTTGCCACTGTGATGAAAGCTGTTTTTGTTTTTAAAAAAAATGATTTTCCAATTCAAGCAAACAACATTTTAATGTGTTTTAATCGTGAATGAGTGAAGTTTCAGCAGAGTCTGCCTTGTGAGAGAATACCAAACCTCAGTTGCTCTGACAGAACTGTCAAGCTTGCAGGCAGATGTCCAGTTGCATGTCAGATTTCAAAGCTATGAAGACAGAGGAGAGCTGGACAAAAGCAAAGCCATGTAAGGTGAAATGTTGTGGAAATGCCACAAAATCTCCAAAAGCTTTTAACAAGACATCATCCAGAGACGCAATCTAAATTTAAAAAAAAGGTCAGATCCGAACTCTTCCCAACATTTGTGTTCACGTGGCAAATTCCTTCTGTGCATGCACCCTCTGCACTAAAAAAGACACTTTTGTAGCTACTCAGTACTCACTGACTGTTAAGTCTGTAGAGTGCTGTACTGCTGTGTTGAATGCTACAATGAAATCAATCAAACTGAGACCTTGTGAATTGGTATCGAATCAATTCAGGAAATCATCGTCAATACCCAGCCGTAGCTATAAAAACTTTTCAGAGTTATAGAATTCTGTCAGTGAGTACTGAAACTCATCCCCACCAACACAGCCCCCTGCACTGTGTTAACACAGCGCTGTTTTAGTCTGAATGGATGCTTTGTGTCAATGTGTTTGACAACCTTGACAGTTTCTGGGTTTATCTAATGGATTGCTCTCGGTACTAATGTCTCAATAAATAGAGGACAGAGAGATGTAGCATGTCTCCTCCTGCAGAATGGATCAACCAGCTGGTCAGTGCAGTTTTCACATAATATGGAATAGAATCAAAAAGTATTTGCCTGCCCTGAGGAGATTATCTGGAATGTCCATCTGCATTTTTGGGGGTTAATGGTTTCCATATTGCTCGTGGGAGACACAAGGAGGTGAAGGCATGGGGAGGAACACCTGTAACAAATATTGAGTAGTGCCACTGTTTATCAGACCTTCACAGACCTACATTTGTGAACAAATTTGACTCCATACAGATTATTTAAACAGCAGGCAGTACATCATTTGGTGTTTATTTATTTCTTTTTACACAGTCCACAGCCCCGACAACTTTAATATATAATGAAAAAAATAATAATAAAAAGAGTTCCATTTAACTAAAAAAAAAAAGATCAGGCTTGTGATTGAAAATAATTCAGACACCAGGAAATTGGTGTCACATCAAGGGCACTGAAGTCTTTATTGTCAAGTCACTATGTGAAACTACTGTAAAATAAATTATCAAAAACTCCTCTAAATTTCACTTAATACTAAAGGGGCACTTGCCCAATTTGTAATCTCAAATTAATGGTTTTGGTTAAAGTCAATGAAAGCAGCTTTATGATGTCATGTGGCTCTGGCAGACCCTTCTCAACTGAGAAAATAACTTAAGTGACATCACTCGAGTAATTTTGGGCTTGGAGGTTTCAAAGACACTAGCTTTTACCTGGCACGAAGGTTTGAATAAAAGACAACGTTGCATTGTGACATGGAATCCTGTGGTTTTAGAAAATGACCAATTTTAGTTACTAAGGCATACGCCTATATATCTTTACATACCACAATCAAGGGTTTGCATATGCACACTTAAGTAAAATATGACCTTGCTTTCAGACAAGGCCCATGTTAAACTGGCTGTTTTTGATATATGTATGATATATATGCATGAAATATATCATATTTGTGAAGAAACTGATAAATTTCCTCTTCTTCTTTTTTAATGATCAAACAAAATTGTGACTTGCAGCTGATACATATGCAGCAGTGGGACCAATTCTGTTTTTTCTGCAGTGTCTCAGCTTATTCAGTTTCTTCCCTCTTTCTATGATCACCTATTATTCCCAGACACACTGAGGTTGTTCTCATGTACATCTGTATTTAACCAGGTGAACAGTAACTGTGAATTGGTCAAATCACAATTTTATGACAATTTATCACAATTTGACAACATAAATATAAATATAAAAAACTATATACAATTAAATTGTGTTTATGTGTGTTGGTTAATGTTTTTGGTTAAAATAAGTTCATTTGTAATGTAACAATTCCAATGCTTACCTGTCTGTGGCAATACTACAATGCTAGGCACAACTGATGTAGTAAAAAAAAAAAAAAAAAAAAAAGGAAGTCTGTGTAGGACAGGAGGTAGAAGGTAGGGGGTAGATTTATTTTGTCATTTTTCTTGAACTTGGTTTAAGAAGAAATGAAATTAAAGTTGATGGGTCAAACAATACCAGACTTATATCCAGAAGATGACAGGTCATGTCCATGTCCATGTTAAACCAAAAGGCACTGTCTTTTAACATAACATTGCACAATTTAATGATGGTTGACATGCACTGAGGCCATTCAGGTATTTCCAGCCTGTTCTCATTCAGAAATTACTGCCACTTTGACAGTGCTTTTGGCGTGAGATTGCATTGCCAAAAGCCACCTTTAGCGTATGAAATGAGGCACGATGACGTCAGTCGAGAATGCAACTGGAAGGTATTAATATATGCCGGTGGACTGAGGGACAGCACCTGCCGCATCACTTGAGTGGCAGGATGGCTTCATGTTGAAATGCTGCCAGTAACAACACAATATATAAAGCATGAGGGCACTTACTGGACAAGCAGGGCAGTGGATGGGTCCAACAAACCCCTGACTATAAAGCAGAAGTCCAGTTTCGTGATTTTTTGTTTCTTTTCTACACCTTACCATGTGCATCTTTCCCCTCAATCCTAACCATCCATGCCAGCATGTGCCCTTGTTGATATCCTGGCATTGGTTGCCATGTGCTGTTGCTGCCTAAACATAACCACATGCAGAGTATTCCCACCATATGTTCACATCACAGCAGCAGCAATGTAAAGAACAGATGCAGAAGGATACCTACAGCATAATATCTAGAAGCAGTAGTTCAAGCAACAAGATTTGACAACTTGTGTTGGATATTTAGGGCATGTTGTGTAACCAGTGTACTTATTTTCATTAAATACATGATCTTTTTCCAAGCCTAACTGATAGAGACTTTTTCATGAAGCTAGAGTTAGGTCATGTACCGAGTCTAGAAGAGGCCTCAAGTTCAGATACTTGCGCCCAACAGCTGCCAGTTTTATCTTGGTCTCAGTAGATTTAGTGTCTCCTCCTGGTGATGTGCAGGGTGAGCACACTTTGTTTTTTTTAAACTTAGGGGCTAGTAGAATTCCTTCAGTGATGTATGCAAAATAACCTTATTTGGGAACATGTAGTGTCTTCCTCGGGAGAATTGTTGTGGTTAAGTACCAGCCTCACATAGGGACACCTTCAGGATCTCTGGATATCATACATTGTACCACACTCTGTGCTCAACTGTGATTCTCCTCAGTTGAGTCTTTATTAAATACTGTATGTAATTCATCAAGATTTCTTCTTCATTCATGGAATCAACAGCTCACAGCGTTTTTTACTAACCAAGCAGTTTTACTGCCTATACCTAACGGCGCCTGTTTCACAACACTAACCATGTGTTAAAATGTGTTTGAGCTATGTGATACATAGATACACTCAAGGTTACCCTGCGTATCACTATAAGACATTGAGGGGCATGACCAGGTATTGGTACTGAAAGATGTGGGAATAAGAATGGGTTAACAATTGAGTGTTACTGCACAGGTTTAGATACGGCACCGCAGTAGTAACGTCATACCTCTGTTTATAAAATGTATTATATCTCTGGCTGACATGTAGCCTACTAACAGTAGGCTGCCCCTGTCCAAAGTTCTTCACCATTCATTGAGAGCAACAGACCTTTCCCTGTAAACTTTAATAGAATAAGGCATAAAACCACCAAGCTCATTTGCTGAGAAGCTCAGAGATGACTGCATTGTTATTCCAAGGTGTATCATTACAAACTACAACAAATGAGAACAAGATGGCCAACAACAATCTATAACAATAGACGCAAATGAGTCATGGCTTAAACAAACACACAGGTGCGACACCATAAAAATCCTCCCTTCAAATACAAACAGCAGCAGGACCACAAGCCGAGATCGTCGGTCAAGTTAAAGCATGAACTCAGACAGAGAAAAGTTTCACATACTGAGTCACTTAACCGCAATGTTGCTGCTATAAACACAAACACAGGCTTTCAGTGGACAAACCACATGTGTCCATAATGAGGACAGGTATCCAAAAACAGCAAGAGATGTGAGGAAGTGTCCATGATGTCACCGAAAAATGTTGTTTTATAACAGGAATAAACGCGTGTTCTTTGTCATTATCTATGAAACAGCTTTGGCTCTGGTAAATTAATTATGGCCCCAAAAAGGCTAATACACCGACCTGCTTAAACAGCCCAATCATGAAAACTGTGCAGCTGGCAAACCCCAAGGCCAAAAACATACCCTGTGCAAGTATTTGAATTCACGCATTGGTGCTTTTAAAAATTTGCCACCGGACCTTCTTAACATGACGTGATAAAGGCCAACTAAAGGACTGAGCTTTCTTCTGCAAGTAATCCTAATATCCAAACAACAAAAGGGCAGGATGGATGGTAGCAGGCAAACCGTTTGTGGCTTGAATGATCTGATGATCCCGTTGGCCTCCCTACAACACCGCTAGGTGTACAGGTCCTCCATGGATTGCAGTTTCGTCATGCTGATGTGCTGAGCAGTTCAAACCACCGTCTGTAGAGCCTTACAGTCAGGCCTTTGGTGATGTACACCCCATCTTGTTTAAGCAAATGGTTGTGTCCTTCTTTCTGTTACCTCCTGTAGACCACAATCAGATCCTTTATTTCGCTGAGGTTAAATGGAGGTTGTTGTACTGGTGTTTTTTATCCTGCATGGAAAGGAATGCAGACATGTTCGAGGGTGTTACCACCATGCATAGAGGACTTGTTAAAATCCACGTCACAATAAGAGCAGCCTCCTGCAATGAGTTATTAGTCCTGTGATAACTCCATACAGCTCATTCAGTCCTTGGCTGGTGGCAGGATAGATACCACTGTGGGAGTGACCAATGAGAACTTCCTTGGGAGATAATAAGGATGGCATCTAATCATACAAGATGTTCTCACTCCGAACTCTTCACATGGTGCCACTCTGTCAGGACCTTCCACGTCAACCTATGATGTGTTAGGTACCCTTGTGCATGAGCTGTTTACGCTCCATGATGCCGTTACGGTGATGTCAACAAATGTGCATGGTGGGGTGTGTGGAAGATGGCTTTTGGTGTCACATTCGTATGCCGAAAGCACTGACAGAGCAGCGCTATTTGACAAATTCGGAATGAGAACAGGTTGAATCATAAGTTGTTACGGGTTCGGGGAGCAGCCTGTAGAAATGATCACCGAATCTGAGTACTATGGCTGGCTGATCGCGAAGCAGACACCACACCCATCTGACTGTTTAAATATGACCACATCTGTATGGTTAAGGTTTGGTTAGTTTTAGAAAAACTGCAACTACTTGGCAACAGAAAGGCCGGGAAGATTGTTCTCACTGGATTGGGGTCAGCGGTATGGATACAGACATTTGGCCTAGAAATTAACATATGTTATTGTGAAAAGGACCTCATAAAAACCACAGCCTCTGTTGTGAAAGTCAACATACAATGGTAGGTGGGTTTTCATTAACCCCAAATTGTGCAAATTGAAATTGCAGTTATAAAATACGTCATATTGGAACACATCAATTTAGAAAAAAACTCCTATTTATCTCCCAAAAAAACACTCACATGAGGTGGTATTTCAGGCAATTTGAAAAACCCATATTTTGCAAAACTGCAATGGAAACATTATGCTCACATAACACGCCTACGTGGCCTTGGATTGGAAATAATGACGGCTAGTGCAGCAGCTGCAATAGAATTAAAGCTGCTAATGTTTTGAACATCCATCGCTGTGCTTCTTGGAATGTTTTCACCAGAGGAGAAGTCGCAAAACATCACTCACTAGAAACTCATCAGTGAGTCATTCCACATGTGTGTTTCTTCAATATTTCAAAACAACTGCTTAAGTTTTGCAAAAATCTGTAATGAACATCCACCTTTAGGCATACAAGTCCCATCAAAACACTTGTACCGGATCATAGATTTGTCATCAGAGGTTACTGTGCAATATGCAGCTGCAGTATCTGGAAGTGCTGACCAGTCACTTCTACAGAGAAGTGTTAATTTTGTTGAATATTATCAGAATTTCAGCAAATCCTGGCAATCATGAAGCAACTACTTCCTTTGACCATAAGGCATGTTTGTTGTATTCCATTGGTGTCATTTGCATTAAGCCCTTTGCCATATTTTTTTGGACTGCTGGTAATGTTGTTTTGCAGTCTTATCCTACAATTTAGACTAAACTGCCATCTAATTTGACTTGATTAATTCAGGCCAACATTGTGTTCAAATTAGCTGATTTCTTTATGGGAGTTGGAAATTTTTGTTTAGTTTCGCTCTAACCATCTTTTAGAGTGATGTATCACTACCAATGCAATGTCATTTTCAGTAAACAAAGGTGCTGGAAGCAGTTAATGACTTATTACAACGATAAGTGAATTCACAAAAACATAAGTCGATGACAGTCATGCTTACTAGCCATTTTCTGTATTTCTTTACTGTAACTAGCTGCCTACGAAGAAAGATAATATCACTATTTCTAGTCCTACCTACATGTGTGAGCAGTTTTTTGTTTGTTTGATATATTTCAATATACACATGGTAAAACTTGAAGAAGATGTAAAAGTTAAAAAAAATGTTTTACAGTCATATTTAGCATGTTTGTTAGCTCCAGGCTTCACATCTGGATACAGTGCACCGTTCAGCATTTGCTGTCTGCTTTCTATTGAAGGGTAAAAGCTGTTGCCAGTATACATTTAACCTGCCTTAGAGCGCTGGAATAGAACAGGGTATCTATTCATTCATCTTTAAGAGGTAGTGTATAATATTTTTTTCTGTAGTCTTTATGTTTCTGCAGAACATACTTGTTTATACCACTTACACATACATGGTGTGTTTCCTACCCCATAAAGCATTCCTCTCTCTCACTGGCATTAGCGCCACAGGACTCGAAAACAGATGCAGTCATAAAAGCATTTATTAGGAAGGCCTTAGTCCTTAGCTTTTTTAATGCGAAGGTTGCACCTGCTAGCCTAATATGATCCCTCCTCTGCTTTGTGGGAGAGGGCTCCTGGTGTTTTAACACCTTCTGGGAGTCCCAGGTGCATGCTCCGGCTCTTGGCCCAATTTTTCTTCTTCATGTTTTTTTTTTTTTTTGTCTCCTTCATTTTAAGACGGCAGAGAAGAGCAACACAGTGGTACAGAGAAAGAAAGAGATTTTATGAACACAGGTCCTCTTTTAGAAAATGACTTAAAGCTTCTCAGTTGTCATGCAGCTGTATTTTTTGTCTGTTTATTGCCTATTGATACACAGCAATTAGCTTTGATTTTCAGCAGAAAAGACCAAGTATCTGCATTTGCATCATCTGCAGCTCTCTAAAGCCGAGTGTGTAGAGGCTAGGATGTTTAATATAACAACAAAAAAAAATCTAAATTGAAATTATAATCCTAAATATGAAATAGGATAGCACCAAAAGCATAGTGCCAAAGTTTAAATGTTGCCTTGACTATTGAGTCAAGGCACTAATCTGGAAGCACTAATTACTCTGGCACTAATGTCTAATCTTGTCATTTTTTTTTCTTTTATGTTGCATTTTTTTATTGTAAAGCACTTTGAGTTGCATCCCTTGGATGAAATGTACTCTTAATATAATAATAAAGTTAATCCGTTCAGTCATTTTTCAGTTTTCAGTTTCCAGCTTCTTAAGTTACAACAGCGTGACTTAAGAAGGCGGAAAGTCTTCATTGGGGTTGGCGGGAGAGGACCTTCACCCACGAGGATGCTGTTTGCTTACCTGTTTGAGTCAAGCTCATGGAGTGTTGAAATTAGTAGGGTTTATCCTCTGGGAAGCATAACAATTTTTTTAAAAAAATTGACACATTCCATAGCATGGACCATAAGCCTCCATGACCCTTTTTGCTGCAGTGTTTCTCACAACATTTGCCCTCGTCAATGCTTTTTTTCCACTGAATGAGCGTGGCGGTGGTGGCAGAGCCCATCGGTGAATGAAGTCATTGATTGGCTGTTCAGCTCAGCAAACAAGAAGAGAAACGAAAGTCAACTCGCACAAGTCACATCTGTTTATGAAGCCTATTATCACAAATCAAATCAAAAAGTGAGGAAAGTAATCAAGGAGCTTAAGTCAAGAGGGAGTTGTGTTAAAAGAAAAAAAAAATATATAAGGAAAGATTATTTTTCTTTAACCCTTAAAGTCTTTCGCAGACATGTTTCCTGATGGTTTGTTGTTTGTAAATATGCTTTGTTCTTTCAACATTAGATTGTGTTGCTAACGTGCTAACTAGCTACTGAGCATAAAGGCGGTCCTCCTGTTTTTCTTTTTGAATGACAATTACAGACGACTGCTGTCTTCAGGTATGGAGAGTTATTTGCTCTCATGCAGGTGCAGAACATACATGCTGATTAGCAGTCGGTTTGGTGTGTTCATGTGCAACTTTTTAGACGAGACAACGTGTGGTGACGCAGCAGAGGGCTGTTGTTGCTGATAGTTCTCTAATGTAGGTTTGGTGTGTCAGGGCATTACGATTTTAAAGGTTTCTTTGGTGTAAAGTTTGATGTAAAGGCGGTAGCAGAAAGGCCAGAGAGTCAAATGAATATTTTCACAAATGTTCTGGTAATCTAGACAGTGGCCTCATTTAGGACTGTTAAATCTGTTCAAGGAAAACTTTTGGTCTGATGGTCAATGGATCACCCAACTCATCCTCTGGTGATCATCTGTATTGACTATTCAGAATTTCATGGCCATCAAAACTCCATCCATGTTCTGCTACATATTTGCAACCCGTAGCAGGCTTAACAAACTACCTGAGACATGAATTAACTTTGCCCAGCTCCGTCTTGGGGGTACCAATGCGGACTAAGGCCAGATGGGATATGTAGTTCCTCCTGCGTGTTCTAGGTCTGCCTTAAGGTCTCCTTCTAGTTGGATGTGCCTGCATCCCTCCACCTTCAGATGTCCAAACCACCTCCAATAGCTCCTGTAATGTGAAGGATCAGTAGTTGTAGTCCAAGCTCATCCCAGTTGTCAGAACCTTCAATCTGTCCCCAAAGGCTGAGCCCAGACTATGACTACAGATGAGATCAGATCTAATGCTAATTGAGAGCTTTTCCTACGGCACCGCCTGGTCATATGACAGCAACCACATTGCATGTTAATGGCGTATCACTGCATAAACATTCATTTCACTCCAGAAGTGTTTTAAGGGTCATTTAATAATGTGCATGGACGCTGTTAATTAATAGGCAGCAGAGGCAAAGGAGCATGTGGATGAGGGGTGTTAGATAAGAGGTTAATAATAACTGTTATAGTGGAAACTCGGAGCTCACGGCTGTGGTTTAAGGACCGCATTTAACCCTCTTACACCTGCTTTCTGCAAAGTAAACAATGCTGTTACCCTTTTATGAGTCTGACTCATAGCTTACTTTAAAAGCTTCACTGTGCACTTTAATCCATAACTTCAGCAACTCGAGGCCATCTTGGGTAATTCAATGCTAATCATCTTTCATCACTTATAGCCTATTATAGACATACATTTTTCTGTGGTGCAAACAGACAAGGTGGATTAAACTTCAAGGGCATAAATATATATATGTAATATAAAAAAAATGTATGTGCATACATATGTCGCCACTTTTTTGAAAAACTATGCCCTTTCCAGCATTATTAAATTTTTCTTTGATCTCTTCCATTGACTTTACTGCAGAGAGCTGTGTACAGCACACTCTCACTGTGTGTCTTTACCATTCAGTGAAAGTACTCCTGTAGAAACAACCACTAGTAGGTATGAGTAGTACAAGTAGTGAAAGAATTTTGCACCCGTTGAAAAGAAAACATTTATGTGTATTCAGTGTTTCTTAAAAGTGACACATTGACTCTATTTAAGTAGTTACCATAGGTGCCATTTATTACACTGGCGAGACTAGGGACATGTCCACACCACTTTTACAAATGACCGTTTTTTCCTGTCACTTTTTAAAAGCATTATTTGTTAAAACTGTTCTGACAGATTGTACAAAGAAATTTGAACTAAAAATGCTTTGAGAAAGGTTTATTTGCACAACAAGAAAACCTAATGGGCAGCAAAGTAATGTAGAAGATACAAATTTGCATTGTCCAAAATAAAAAGTATCGGAAGGTATAAAAAATAAATAAATAAAAACTTAAAAAATCCCCCGTAGCCCATTAATTGTAAAGACATGCACATGCCCATCAGTAACATTAATAAATTCTTAACATCTTCCTCTTGTCCAAGTTTTTTATTTAACTCTCTGTGAACATGGCAACATGACTTTCACATTGACATGACAAGCATACATTTAAAAAGTTTTCTTTCCAAACAAAAGACAAAAGAGAGGACTTAAGTTTAAATTATATCTACAAAACATTTACACAAGTAAATGGGCTAAAAAATGGTGTTGTCAGTGGGTTCCATAATGACTCCATGCCACTTGCCCACATGGGTGGGTTTACCCCAATGGGACCCAGATAAGATGCCCATATTAACTTGGTACCTAGGTAGCCTTGGTATAACCCATGTAGGACCCATTTGGGTATCCAATCCAATCCAATCCATTTTATTTATATAGCACGATTTTAAACAAACACAAGGTTTCCAAAGTGCTGCACAGCAAGGTAAAAAGCACAATAAATACACAATACACAATAGGATAAAATAAAATAAAATAAAATAAAATAAGATAAAAAAAAAAAAAAAATAAAATCACATAAAATAAATAAGATAAAATAAAATAAATAAAGCGACTGCCCGCACAAGGCAATAATAAAAATATAAAAGTATGCACATACACAAAAAAGTCATAAAATCAACACGCTACATGGTGTCAAATGCCAAAGTAAAGAAGTAAAACCACCCAAGTGGACAATGGACATGGAACTGGTGAACAGTCACATATAGGGTCCATTTTTTTAGCCTATTTACTACCTTTATGGGCCCCACATACAAATGTTGGCTGGGTTGATTTGTGAATCCAGCATCAGAGAAAAAAAGCCATCCTTTTATGCTGGTATGGTATGTCGCCAGGTAGTCACTTTATAATGTCCAGAGGCGTCAGTTTTAATGTTAATATGTTATACTATAAAATATATGTTGTTAATATTTTTTTAAATGACAGCTGAAAAACTTTGTATTTACTCTGGCACTAATGTCTAATCTTGTCATTTTTTTTTTCTTTTATGTTGCATTTTTTATTGTAAAGCACTTTGAGTTGCATCCCTTGGATGAAATGTACTCTTAATATAATAATAAAGTTAATCCGTTCAGTCATTTTTCAGTTTTCAGTTTCCAGCTTCTTAAGTTACAACAGCGTGACTTAGGCAGAAAGTCTTCATTGGGGTTGGCGAGAGAGGACCTTCACCCACGAGGATGCTGTTTGCTTACCTGTCTGAATGACCATGATCCCTTCTTCTAAACATAACTATGTGCTCTTGTTGGAAATAAACCTAACTATAAGGTGTTATACTGACGTTGTGCTTTCATTTCTAAAAAGACTGTGTACTTCTTACAAGCAGAAACTGTACTGTTTTTTGTGAAAACGGAAGTGTATTTTGAAAAGACACAATGAGGTGTAAATTAACATGGCATCACAATAGACATAACAACAGTGGCACCCAGGATACCTAGCATGTCACATGTAGACATTAAAAGTCTACTGAACATTCAGCGATATGGGACTGAGAATATGTAGGCCTACACATATATATAATTAAAATTAAATTGGAAAAGTTTATCTACAGAACAATACATAAACACATACATTGAAAGCAATGCAGAATGTCTAAGAGCTTTATGTTATTAAATTCCATTATATTTTTATATTAACAATTGTCACCTGAATTTTGTGTCTTCCTTTACATAAATCAAGACATTTTTACCATAAATTAATGCATACAGATTCACCAGGATGCAGAAAATGAAGTGTTAGACATTCATAATGCCTTGGGGGTCAACCCCAGACCCCCCACTTCATATGTGTCCCCTAAGGAGGAATGTACGCCCTTGGCAGTAGTTAAGGCTTTGCCTTTTTAAGGTGCCAATATGCATTCTTTCCCCCAACCCATAGTAATTATCTACTCTGACCTCATGTCTATCCCCCATCACATCGCCTGATAGGTTTAGGGTTAGCCTAAGCCTATCCTAACCCAAAATCAAAGAAATGGTTTGTCATATGAGTCCTTATTTCCACACCACTTTTCAACACTTCCACTTCTCAACTCTTTTTTTCTTCAACATTTTTATTATACTTTTTAACTTTCAACATACATACAGACAAATCAAACAATGAAAAAGTACAGGAAACACACACTGGCCATGCAAAACTAAATTTCTCATCTAAATCCAAAATACATTACATTCTACATGAATTGTAATTACACTTGACAATGATGCAGCACTTAAAATACACAAACATTAAAAAATCATGAGTTTTAAGCAGGCTCAGAAAACAAAGCATATAAAAAAGGAAATAACTCAAGTAAAATAAATAACTAATATTAAATTGTGCAAATCATTCTTCTCTAGTACCCAAGAGTGTTTTGAGGGCTGTAATCCACCATTACCTTTAGCACCAAATTTGTATATCTTTTACCAGTATATCTAAAAAAGGGTGTCCACATTTTAAAAAAAAATAATCAACTTTACACCTGAGTCTGTGTGTAAGATACTCCATTAGTATGATATCAAAGATCACTTTATGCGTGGTGTGTCATCAATCCATCTAAGTAATATGTTTTTTCGAGCAGCAAATGTAAGGATGCTGAACAACCTTCTTCGATGTAAGCCTTTAACCTTGGGACTGGGTAGGCGGTAAGAACTTTTAATGTATAAATCGAGGTAGAAACCATCAAGTTGTTTAACACTCTTTGGAGAGATAGCATCTGAGTGTGTCTTGTGTTTCTCAGAAGTGGCACATGTAAAGCCCTGATCTGACTAATACATGAACAGGATACGATTTGGTAACCCAAATCTCTGTTTTATTTTCTTTTTAAAATTTTGTTTACTTTTTTTTTTCAAATTGATCTCACAAAGGATGACACACTTACATATAGACACCTCTTCCATCATTCATCCAAAAAAAGTCAGACAACCCTCCCTGTGGGAAAATGAAACATTGCATAAGCCTCTTTTCTGACCCTTCTTAACAGTTTAAAGTTAAAAACAGTTTATTTAGTCTCTCAACTGAGTTTGTCTGAGTTGTCTGACAGTACTTTTGAATTCATTATCATAGAGGCAGTCATTTTATTTAAGAATAATTAATGCATTCTTAAATATATGAACCTTTGCTGTATCGGCTGACTGCAATACTTGAGCTGGGGCAGAAAGACTTTGGCTTTGGCTTCATAGACAATCTTTAATTATATTTAAAAAAAAAAAAACAGTCAGGAGGTCCCTTTCAAACATGACAAACATGTGCATTCTTCTCAGTCTGATTCCCACTCTGATGAGATCTTTTTTTTTTCCTTCATGAGCCCCGTCCAGTTTCATTTGATGGTGATATGATGTCATCTAGTGAGTAAGATCCAGCAATGCAGCCGTCAGTGAGTCTGGCAGACAGGTTTTCTGAATCACTGAGTGTTTCCAGAGGCAAAGACTCATCTGAGGAGAAAACAAATATTCACACTTTTTTTCCTCACGTTGGTGAGTGTTTTTTGTACAAATCTCTAAACACGACTCCTTATATAACTGCACATTAGGGAAAGTGCTGCCAGCTTCACACAGTTCATCAGCTTCCTTCAGTTTATCATCACAAGCTGGTCTAACACTAGCAATTACAGGTGGGAAATTGGGAAATTTCAATGGCACCCTGCACCCTGCTGCTGAGCTGTGACATTTGCGTGACATTTTAGGGCAGCAGTAAAGGCGGAAACAGTGTTAGTTTTTCATTGCAATTACCTATTCAACACGTGATGTCCTTATCCACTGAGAGGAGGTGGAGGGGTTGGTGATTTGGTGACACTTAGATGAGAGGCCTGCACAGCTGCAGACCAGTCTTTGGGAACAACAGACAAAAAAAAATGATTGTTTTCAATCAACCAGTCCCTGGCCCCCCTCTTTTTAGTCGGGATAGTGCCATGAAAAGTGTTTGTTTTTAAGAGACATCACTGTGTTTTCAGCAAGGATTATGCCTCTAAAAGTGGGACTTCCAATCCAAAACATGATGCTTTTCCAACCATAACTAAGTGGGTTTAGTTCCTAAACACAACCACAAAATGGGATGGAAACACTTTTTGGTTTTTCTAGGTCACATGATGCTGGCTATATGCTTGTCAGTAGGAACCAGCTCCCTCATGATGCAGCAGGAGCTACATGAGGTGTCACTGCATCACATAACTCTTCAAAAGTTGAGCAGATCATCCAGATGTTTTGATTCCACAATTCCTCTGTGAAATCATGGACTATCACTTCTCATAAATCCCTCATACATGGCCACTCCCACGTATAAAGGGCTCGCCTTTCCATTATGGCTCCATAACACGCCTACATGGCCTTGGATTGGAAATAATGTCAGCTAGTGTGGTGGCTGCAGTTGAAATAAAGCTGCTAATGTTTTGAACATCCATCACCATGATTCTTGGAATGTTATCACCAGAGGAGAAGTTGCAGAACATCACTCAAAAGAAAACACAGTCCAAAATCCAACGAACAATTGGCTAACATATCATCTGCTAAATCTTCCACAGGTAAATTGTGCTTTGCTCCAATCGAGATAAATGATATTTTCTGCTCATTTTACTCCAATTTATACTCTTCTGAGTTTCCTTAAGCTTCCTTATGAATCCGCCCTCGAACTTGATGCTCCAATAACCCTGACTGAATTGCACAAAGCCCTAGTGAGCATGAGTAAGAATAAATCCCCAGGGCTTGATGGTATACCCCCAGAGTTTTATTTGACCTTCTGGCCTCAAATGGGTCCTCTTTTACTGGAGATGATTCATTCTACAATTAATAATGGTTCTTTCTTTAAGAATACTAATATTGCTATTATTTCTCTACTTTTAAAAAAGGGTAAGGATCCTTCTGAGTGTTCGAGTTACCGTCCTATTTCAATTCTAAACACTGATATTAAGTTATTTGCCAAAGTCTTAGCTTCCCGATTGGAACCATATTTGCCTTCCCTAATTCACGCGGATCAGACTGGCTTTATTAAGAAGCGCCTTGCCTCAGACAATGTCCGCCGCCTTCTCCACATTATAGAAGCCTCTAACACCGCAGATTCTTCAAATGCCATTCTGTCGCTTGATGCAGAGAAGGCATTTGATCGCCTTGAGTGGCATTTTCTGTGGCAGGTTCTGCATCATATGGGCTTTGGACATAACTTTATATCTATGATTCAAACACTATATAATGACCCAACTGCAATGGTGTTGACAGGGAGCACCTGTTCTAGGCAATTTCCCATATCTAGAGGTTGTCGACAGGGTTGTCCCCTCTCACCTCTGTTGTTCGTTTTATCTCTTGAGCCTCTTGCCCTGGCAGTCCGGCAGTCAATCAGCCACAACCCTATTACTATACATAATACCAAACACTTTATATCTTTGTATGCAGATGATGTTCTTCTTTTCCTCCATAATGTTTCTCATAGTCTTCCTCACCTTTTAAACATTTTCAAGGACTTTGGCCAGATTTCAGGATACAAAATCAATTGGGAAAAATCTGCGTTACTACCTCTGAACTCTTCCACTGGGCAGGTTCTTACCGCTGTAGCCACATTAAACATACCAGTTGTACAGACATTTAAATATCTAGGAATCTTAATTTTTCCTACAGTCTCAGCCACAGTGACTAACAATTATAAGAAAGCACTTGCTGATGTGGAAACTAGCCTTCAAAAGTGGAGTTCCTCATCTTTGTCTTTTCATTCCCGCATTTCAGTGATTAAAATGAATATTCTCTCCCGAATAAATTTTGTTAGTTCTATGCTTCCTCTGGCACCTCCCAAAGGTTACTGGAAGAAAATTCACTCACTACTCTCTAAATTCATTTGGGCTGGTAAAAGACCCAGAATTAAATTATCTGTCCTTCAGAGACCAAAGAAATATGGTGGTTTAGGACTCCCAAACTTTCAACTATATCATTGGTCCTTTGTGTTGCGCCCTCTCTCCACCTGGTTTGACACAGCATCTTGCGTATCTTGGCGCCCTATTGAGGAAAATATTGTCCAGCCCCACCGTTTACAAGATCTTATTTAGTCCAATATTTCTATTAAACAATCTAAGCTGAAGTTTGGGGCTATCATCGCTGAGCTAATTTCCACCTGGAGTGCTGCTGAAAAATTTTGTAAAGTTTCTTCCAATTGGTATCTCCAGTCACCCATATTTTTTAACTCCCGTCTCCAGCTGGGAGGGCGCCCTATATATTTTTCTAGTTGGGCAAATAATGGTGTATTTACATTATCTGATATTTTTGGGGCTGAAGGTCTCCGCTCATTCTTAGACATTCAGAAACTCTTTAATTTACCTGGTTCCTCCTTTTTCTTTTATCTTCAGTTGCGTACAGCAATGCGCACTTATGGGGTGCCTTGGGATGGCTCACTAGGTTTATACCCTTTTCATAAGGCTCTGACTGGGAGTAAGGCTTTGGTCTCTACTGTTTACGCCATTTTGATGCAGGCACCAAACAAACCACTCTCTCTTGACAGAGTTTGGAAGCAGGACCTCCCATCTGTCGATAATAATATGGACTGGCACTTGATCTGGCAAAACCTGTCCTTTTCTTCCAGAAACCCCAACCACCGAATTATTCATTATAATTTCATCCACAGGTCATATCTCACTCCACGCAGCTTGTTCAAATTTAAAGCTTTGCCCTCTCCTAACTGCACTTTATGTTCGCAAAAAAGCTTAGGCACCTTTTTCCATATGGTTTGGGAGTGCCCAGGAGTTGTGGTTTTCTGGAAGAATGTTTGTAGTGTGCTGTCCACAATATTGCCTAAGCAAATTCCTTACTCACCCACCATCTTATTACTCCATGATCTTTCTGGTTTGAACCTATCCGCTAAACTTAAGCGCCTTTTTCTGGCTGGTCTCACTGCTGCTAAAAGGATGATAGCATGTCGATGGAAACCCCCTCATGTGTTATCCATAAACAAATGGCTGTTAGATTTTATTGATATAGCCATTATGGAACGCTGGGCAGCTAATTTGCACTTAACGAAACCTGAAAACGTTTCATGTTGGGATGACGCAATCTCCACTCTAAAATCCCTACTGTAGCCATCTTTTGCTCTTACTTTGGGTCCTGTGGGTGGGTGGGAGGGTGGGAGGGGAGATGTGGCATTCTTTATATTTACCTTCTCATACACTCAATACTGTAGATATGGTTGGTTGGTAGTATTGCCATTGTTTGGTATTTATTTAGTTATTCATTTTCTGTTGGATGGGCTACACTACCATTATATTTCCTTTGTTACTGTTGCTACTATAGTCTAATTCTTGCTTGCCACATCTGTTTGTTTGTTTGTTTTGTTTTAAACTAAATGGAAAAACCAATAAAAAATTGATCACAAAAAAAAAAAAAAAAAGAAAACACAGTCATCTCACAGTTGTGATTTATAGACATTTAGAATATATTGCCGACGTTTTGCACTAATCTGTAAGGGAAACCTACTTTCTGAGTACAGACTGAATGGTGTACACTGCATGATATCACTGTATACAAACAGCTGAAAGGGTGGCAGGTGAATAAGAAAACATAGAGACATTTGTTTCTGGATTTTATTCAATTAAATATAAGAACACTAAAGAGCACTGAAGTAAGTTAACTTTATTAATTGACTTTTCATAAACTGTCTGAATAAAAACAAAGAACAGGTCTACACTGCTGACAATTAGGTTTGTCAATTTGTAAACTTACAAACTGAACATGGTTCACTTTTGGTCCACAAAAGTCAAAGAAAAATTCAATCATAACACATTGCTCTCTGCTATTTTGATTTTGTTTTTGGATCCAGCACCTTTAAGTTGCTGGTTGTTGTTTTAAGTTTGAAGTGAATGTGCTTTCTCAAGTCAAAGAAGCGCGCAGGATAAAGTCATTTGTCCAGTTTTGTGGTGGTAACATTTAAGCAGGGAGGCAGTCACAGTACAGGTTCATGGTTAGAAAACACTGCCATCTCCTGGATAATACGCTGCCCTAGTTGGTCACACACTGAACAATTGAACTGATATATATATATATATAACTCTCATTCATAGCTCATAGTTTTGGCACATTAAAAAAAAGTCTTTATTACTCTTTTAAATAAACAAAAATTAATAGTTTAATGAAAAGCACTTCTGTTGAGTAAAATTCCATAAAAATAAATAAATCCTAAAACTTTACTGAAGACCACGCTGTCATGGTCAAATAACCCTTTGAAAACTGCTTTTGATTTCTTTCAAAAACATGAAAAGAAGTCAAGGTGTGTATGTCCATATCAGACTGTGTTCAAATGTTTTCTGAGTACATTTAAATAAGTGAATGTAAAAAAAATAATAAAATTAATCCAAATGTTTGAATGTGGAAACATAATCTTTGTTATGACCTTAGGTTTTGCTTGTCATTTGTTTCCTGTTTTATGTTGAAGGTCGCTCTCCTAATGTGTCATGTCTTGTCTTCCTTCCTTTCTCTGTTTCTTGCCTTACGTCACTATAATACATCCATGGTTTTCATACACTCCTGCTCTGTATCAGTCTTGTTAGTCCTCCTTTGTCCCACAGTCTTCCATGCACACCAGTTCTGTGTCAGTGTCATTTGCTCCACTCCAGTGTTCCTGCCACACCCTTATTGTCTTCATTATCAGCCAATCCGTGTGTTTCCCTCCTTCTGCTCCAGCTGTGTCTTGTTCCTGTGATTACTTCTCTGTGTTTATGTACCTGTGACTTTGCCTTTGTCAGCTTGTGGCTTCATTCCCTGGTTTGTTTTTGCTGGTCTGCCATGTTAATGTTGATGCTTCTTGCTTTCTTTCTTTCTTTCTTTCTTTCTTTTATGCCTGATGTTATCTTCACTTTTGTTGCCTACCTGTTTTTGATGTTTTTTAGCTGCTTTTTTTAGCCTGATTGATGTTTTGCAAATGAGTTCCCCCTATAACATTTTGGAGTGTGATTTTTTGTGAACAGATGGGAAAGGATTTGCACTTATGATTTGCAATATCTAAGGGCCTTAAAATGATTTGCACAAAGGTTTACAAGAAAAATGTAAACACATATTTATGGGTGAAAAAAGTTCACACAGAAATCAATTATATGCTTTAGTCCCAACTTTATAGCTGTGAATCAAACCTTCAGGTACTCCCACTTCCCATATTTCACGCATCCTCCTGAATAGCCAAAGGCTATGCTGCCATTAAGATCATTTGGTATCCATCACGAATATCATTTTACTATTCAATCACAGAAGCAGGAAGGGTGAGTCTTCTCTGTCTTCTTTGCTGTGAGTCTGTGGCTGCAATCAAACTTGACAGTAGTTTGGAAAATAGTGATCCCCTCAGACCCAGAAATTCATATTTGTACTCTGGAACATGACATTGAGGCCTTTGTTTTTAAACACCATGCATGCAACATATTTGAGTCATTTTCAAGGCTGTGGGAACAGCAGTGGGCTTTGAAGCCACTTTTACATAGTGGCCAAAAGTGTAATTACACTGCTGGGATCTGATGCCATGGGGTCCAAAAAGAGCTTTTCCCATTGACTAACTTTAAGACACATCTGTAAATTGGTGGCTACATTTTTTGAGCATCAAAACCCTGGAGAAATGATTTGTGTAACCACCAGGGTTTGATCCATTCAGGCCAGTAACATTTGGAAAGTCTAGAGGAGCCACAAGTTTAAATCATTTTATTCTCATTCAAGTTCGTGGAGCGCTAAACCAGAAGTTAACCAGCGTAAATTAGCCGCTTGGGCACACTCTGTGGCACATATGGCAGGTGTTAGTCTCTAGTGGGCATACCATGGCCTTATTTGACAGTGTAACCCATTGAGTAATATGGAGTGTATATGGGGATTTCCATCTCTGTATTGGTATTTTCTTTGCAGCTGTCAAACCTAAAAGCAACAGTCTTCCTCTAGAAATCTCAAGAGAAAATGCGGAGTCATCATTTAGAAGTAAAATGTTCCCTTTCATGTGAATGCAATGAAAGACTTACCAAGTTAATAACCACTGCATGTGACCCCTTAGCTTGATTGTGGTTGTTAGGATTAGTTAAGCCAGATAACAAATACACCCTGGGTATGTTGAGCTGGCTCCATAATACAGGCCTCAGGATGTGCTTTACATCCGGACTCAAGTAGACTGCATAGATTGGGTTTAAAATCAAGTCCTCAATGCCATGTCCCCCAGGACAATATGAATTGCTGGGTCTCAGGACCAGAAGAGTTATAATATTGAATAATTCTGTTCACAGGGTTTCTGAAGTTATTTTTTATCTCCCCAGACCTGTCTTTGTCTTCGTCAGAGTAGAGAAAAAGAGAGAAAACCAGCTTGCACTGTATATGTTCTCATTTAGTAACAGTTAGCTTACAAAGGCGACACTGGATACATAAGGACTGGCACTTGTTTGAATGCTAACAGAGATTAAAGCTGTTATTATATTGTGATTGCATTTAACATGAAGAGAAAATGACCCTTTGAGGCTCAGTTTCTTTATGATAAGATATCTATTAACTATGTTAAGCCTGACACTGATGATTTTTACCTGTGTGAACATTAATAAATGCTTCATTACCAACTGTGAGATTTGTGCTCATGTGTAATTGCTCACAGATGCCTAATTGTTGGCAGTTACATTTATAAACACTTATAGTGAAATAAACATAAACATATAAGCGTCCTTTTGCATTTGTGAGAAAAACAACATAATGTTTATATATGCAAATGCTAAATATATAGGTTTAAGCAAACTGCAAGTTACTTAGAAATATAAATCTTTTTTCCAAACACTTTTTTTTGTTCTCTATGCAGTATGGAATCGGGACACACCTATTGTTTCCTAGGTCATTTAAGTCTGCTGTAATGTTAGGTTTGTGTCACTAGGAGGCAGTCTAGTCTAATATAAACTAAACTAAACTAAACTATACAAAGCCTTTTCATGTTCCATCAACATCTACAAAGCAAATCATATGTAACTGATTAAAGCTGCCCTTGTGGTTGTAGTCAATTTGAGCAATTTATTCTAGGGTAAATCAGTAAAATATGAAATGCATTTAAAGCCAATTTGTTATACACAGACATAAACCATAGGACAAAGAATTCATCAAACCTTTCCCCAAAACATAAATATTACACAGTAAATGACAACAACACACATTTACGAATAACATATACTTAAATTTTATTTGAAAATCATCTAAAAGTGGCTTTTTATTTTTTTCATATCACTATGATATACTGCTAAAATACAGTTCAGCTATACATACAGCTTATTCAAAAAATAAAAGACATGCTACTCCATGGTTACCTATGGGATATGTAACAGCACTGCTCTGTCTCTAAATACACTGTTACAGAGGAACATTTCATTACTAGATAGAAGTCTGTGACTCCATGACTACACAAGCAGTGCATTTGAATGTCACCATTAAAAAAATATTTTTTTCCATCATATTTTTAAAACAGAACTTTGTGTTCTTACCAACAAGAAAACACCAGCTGTTTGGGGTGTAATGGAGTGATCAATAGTGGTCACTTTGCACATAGAAAATATTCTGCAGTGTCAGTAAATACACACACTCTGTTATCCAATAAAATAGGACATAGCCTAAAGACTGCATTATTTACGAGGAGGAACTACTGGTATCTTCAACTTAAATCATTTCAAAGGAAAATCCATCAGGGCCTAAGTAAACAAAAAGCATGTGACTTAATTTATGACTCCAACATAAATTCATAAATTATAATACATGACTGTACATTGTATAGGAACATTATCCTAAAGAGAGATTTTTTCATAATAGGCGTTTATTGAGACAATAGTTTGAAGACACCCTATTATGATTCAAGAAAGTTGAAGTTAGCGTTGCAGAGCTGAAAGACGATAAATTAATGGGCCAAGTATTGGGTTTTTGCAAATGGAGCTTTGGGTAGGCAAACAGATGAAATTAACTGGACAAATATGTAATATTTTACATATCTCTTGCAGAAAAAAGACAAAGAGGCCAGGTATATTTTCTAAAGTCCAACACCCAGGCTAGCTTCTGGTACCTATATTTTAGCTAGCAGGTTAGCTAATTTGATTATCTGAAATCTGCTTTTCTTTTTTTTTATGAAAACAGCATAAATTGCCAAGTAGGAATAGAGTTATCATAACTGTTATGACCAAAGAAAAAATAAATGGACAATATCATTGTCGATTTTTAAATTTCAAAAATAAGAAAACACTGTTATATAGCTTACAAACTTAGCTAGCCAAAATGATATGCTAAGGCTAACATGTTAATATAAGGGACACTGTGACATGTTGGGATATGTAGTTCACCGTCTTAGAGTAAAAGGACTGCATTTAACCTCCAGTACAATAACATCTGGGTTGTATTTAGCCTAGCTTAGCACCAAGATAGATGGAAAACGTTACTCTTCTTCCATCAAAAGGGGAGCAGGCAGCATGTGTCATCATAGTGAGGTTGTAAGAGGGATTTACCACAAAGCAAGTTTGACAAGGCCAAGTTTTCTATACATTATTAGCTGGTGCAGCAAACCCTTAAGATCCAGTAAGAGATAACAGGTACCATGACTGTGGTTATCAACTTGTACCCACAGGTGATTCTGTGGGTACAAGTTGATATCCACAGTCAATCATCTGCAAAGAGCAAGACTGAAATTAGACACTTTCCTCTTTCCCAGCTGCACCTTGAAATCCTGTCCATTTATATCACAAACAGAATCGGTGACTAGGGACAACCCTAGCATCTATCCAGGTTAAATGAGAGCCTTTGTGACACAGAAAACTCTATCTTAAGACTCAACATACTTCACTAAGCCATTAATTTGCTTCATGGTGCACACCTCTGATTTGCACAATAACACTAAACAAAACCCAGATCACAACATATCCTGGTCCTTTGTCTGCACTGACAAACAGATATGAAGTTGACATCAATCCTCTAATCTAACTGTTTTGGCAACACAAGCATGTTTCCAAGGATGTTGGTGTCCCTGAAAACATCTTGAAGTATTAAAAAGTGCAACCAGCTCCAAATCAAGAGAGACGATTTGTGAAAAATGCACTCTTTGATCAAATTCCTGTGCTGATAGCAGTTTAATTGTGTCTCCTGCATTTAGGCTAATATTGTTGTAAAGCTACTGCAAGCCAGTTCTACTAAATGTACAAAATGCTGCTAGTTTTCATTAAGCAGCTGTTTTGTAAAGTCATTGTTTACCTGTTCATCTGCTAGCTCTATGAATAAATTACAATGAATTTGACTCAAAGGTGTTTCATTGAAACAATTACTACTGTTAACAAAACTTAAGAACTTGTTCTTTAGTTTTAGGCTGAATAATAAGAAACACTAGATGTCAAACCGAACAACTGAAAATATCAACATTTTATGTCCTCATATGTTTTTTGTAGCATTCCCCAAATGGGAATTTTTATTGCTTCATTTGTAGGAATTTCTAGAGATTGTGAATATATTTATGTACAGACGGTCTAAAACAAGAGCCAGCCGTGTTTGCGCATGCATTATTCTGCTGTTAAGCATTGAAAGAAGAAGATAAACAAACCTTCATCCATCTTTCATTCATAAGCTGAGTTGCATGTCATCGTTCAACGGGTTGAACAATAGTACCCCTTTTCCACCAACATAGAGCCAGTTCTGTTTCAGTTCCTGCACCTAATTTTGAACTGTTATGAGCATTTTGAACACAAATTGGTTCAAAACCCAAAAGTTTGTTCTCAGCCAGCGCCTAAAAGTAGCAGGTTTTTCTTGACTTAAAGTGCAAACAGTGACATCAGTGGACGTGTCATATTCTACAGGCTGGAAAGAGAGGGTCGAGAAATGAGAAATCGTTGAAAAAAACAGCATCTCATTAATAGTTGGCTCATGCTTGTCTCTTAGGTATAAAGAAATACCTGTAATAACTAAACAAATGTTTCTGATTTTCCTTTGATGTTTACTTCTGTTGTGCATTGTGCAACGCCCTCTGAAGATGACACATCCTTGATTACAATGGTTCTGTGCAAAACTGGTGGAAACTCAGGTTGGTTAGCTGGACAGCACCAAGGTTCCAAGAATCCTGAACGGAGCTGGTTCAAGAACCAGAGCTAATTTGGTGGAAAAGGGGTATAGGGTTTCTTTAAGGTTGTGACTCAAATTGCACAGTTTCTGTGATTCCTGGCTTTGATGAAGTCAACTGCAGTTCTTCATGGACATTTTATATTCTCACTGTGCGTTCACACTGTAAACACAGTCAATAAGTCATGTCATGAATTTTAAGGAAATTAAATAGAAGTTTTTTGATGACACCTCATCAATTTAAAAAAGAACAAAACAGAGAAAGAGCCTATGAATCATCGAAATACAAAGCTTCTTTTTGTCTATCAAGGAGTAAACAAAGGGCTCCTGCAGAGCTGATTGAGCACTGTATGAATGCATGGTTATTGGAGTACACCCCTACAAGACTACCTTTGGTGCTCTCCGCACTGCAGCAGTCGCCACAGCTAAGCAGAGAGGCCAATGCAGAAGTGTCTTGAGCGGCAGTTCTTTCAGTGACCACTTGAAACTGAAGGTTTGAAAGCTTCCAACATCTCTCCTCAAATACAAAGCAACATTTTTATATACTAATATATATGTCCAGTATCAAGGTGGTCATATTGCAATTTTTTTAACTTGTTAAGGAGCTATTAAGGCTTAAAGTGAGACTTTCTGGTCGTGTCCGTTGATTGGCCAGTGTCTCTACACTGTCACACTAAGCCATGGTGACTGCCACTTGGGTATGAGTTACAACCAGGTTTAAGCCATGTTTCTCATGTTTGGATTTTCTGCTTCCAAAATAGCGAAGGCTTTAAAAAACTTCAAACAGTCTATGTCTGTGAGCCAGATTAGAAGTTTGTCCGTACATCTGCAACAAAGTCTTCCAATGCTGGCATTTCAGTACTATGTCCTGGTAGACTGAGCTGGATATCCATTATGATTCAGTTTGGTTCAGACAGAGGAGGCTGTAGCCAAGAGCACCAAAACCATGCTGAAGAGCTTCCAGTCCGTGGTAAAAAGGTGTTGGGACTACTGGTGGCTTCTCTTGGTGTCTGACAACTATAAAGGTCCTTTAAACTGGTTGCCTGACAGCTGCTGTCGGATGGAAGGCTTAGATCCGGCAGCATCACCCAGCTTTCTCCAAACCACCTGAGCGGGAGAGACAAAACAGGGTCAGACAGGAATATCAGATTGAAACAAAGTGTGAAAACCCTTAGACAGTTAGTCATAGGAAACACCAAGAAAACAATATGCAACCAGCAGCTGAAATACTGCAGAAGGTATACTGTTGTGTATATTTTAACTCAAAATTAAACTTATCAAAGATGTAGTCGTACGAAATATAAAGATTTGAACCAAAGACAGGAGTTTGGTTTACAAAGCAACTGAGGCATGCTACATCTGATAGATAGTGGTATAACTTATCATAGGGGCCGGTCCTTGTTCACGCACCTATCAAAACAGACATTGGATTCACTCTTCCTGATTTTAACCATTCCCTAAAATCATCCGATTGCAGTAGCATAAAAGCATGTTTGTCCAATAAATAGAATTTGGAAGTCTTTGTTCCAGGATGATGCCAGGGTAACACAACCTGTAGAATAGTGTGTGTGTGTGTGTGTGTGTGTGTGTGGTATATTTGAAATTATGTAATTACAAATGACATAGATATAAATTTCCATGACAATACCTTGTATGCCTCAAAATCCATTTCTACTGGTTGATTTTGATCTCTCTGCCACCCCTGAATGGCAGGTAATAAGTTCTTGTGAAGAGACAGAAAGCACTGGCCAAAATGCAATCTCTGAACCCATTAGATATCGTCTGACAATGAGTTATCCTTATATAAGCTTTGTTAAATTTTATCTGCTTATAGAGATCGGCCAAAATGACCAGCGTGTGGATAAGTCTTGGCACAGACCGTAATGGTCAGACCAATAGGCTGTTGGTTCTGAAATTGACTCTCAGCAAACTACACATTAAGGGCTTTACCTGACTCAGAATAATGGCAGTCAAATCAAATTTTGTAGGTTCAAGAATATTCGACAGTTTGTTTTGTTTTCCTTACAAAGTTTGAATGAGCTCAGAGGGACGCTCAGCGTGACAGGTGGATTCACATCATATAGTAAACCAGCTAACGGCACTAACGACGGATCACTAATACACAACAATTTCTGCAGACACTATATATCAAAGAAAAGCCAGAGACTCTATCATGTTAACTACAATGCTGTGTGCATCTCCCTCTGTGCTGTTGCCCGTATGTCTGCAACTGCAAAACGTAGCTTAAAAGTTAAGAGCATCCACGCCAAAGCAAAATCTGGGGACCAAACTTCCTCTAACAGTGCACTGCACAGAAGAAAATGGCTGCTCAACTTAAAGCAATCTCAGTCAAGTGAGGGTCTCAGAGTGATGATTTGAGCCTCCAGCTTTTAAGAGGCAGCCCTTCCACTCATTTGACTTGAAAGTGAACCAAAACCTGCATTTCAAGAATTAGACTTTTTATTTTTATTTTAATTCGGACTTTCTATTGAAGGAAAGAACGCTCAAAGTGAGACTTACATTGCACATCTCTCTGACGATGGCCTTCTCTTTCTCATTTAAGTCTTCATCGTATTCCTGTGAGCGTTGCCTGTCCAGCTTCTCATGGACCTCTAGCACCTACACACACACACGCACGCGCGCGCACACACACACACACAACCAAATACATGATATCTCCTCCTTGAACAAGCAGTGTAAATGAGGCTTTAGGTTGGTGGTTTGTGGCCTACCTTCATTGCATGGACGATAGCTTCTGGTTTCTGCTTGGGGGACAGGTAGAGCCCTGTGGAGGATGGTTCACTGTTGGGGGTCTGAACAGCACTCTGTGGAGGCAGGTGGAGCTATCTGATTACAACCATTGTAATCACCATGTACACCAACAGGTATGAATGTAGAGATATACTGTAGCAACCAGCAGTGAAAAAATAAACAAAGAGAAAGAAGATAGAAAGAGGAACAACAGGACTAAGTGTAAGAGGAGGCAGCAGCACTGCTGAGGCAGGGCGGTCTGTATTCCCATGGTGACAGGAGGTGTAGTAGATCTGCTGTGTTTGCAGTAAAGCAGGACAGGATCAATCTGCCAGTTAGATAAACTCATCAATAGGTGAAATATGATGTCCTGCATCTGCTGTAAGGAGCTCATGTTTACAGTAGATTGTAGTTACATCAGTGTAGCTGTCAGCAATAATACTGTACTTTAGATATTGACAGAAACACTTCTGTGCCCTTTTATCATCTTTTCAAATAGGTTGTGATGCAACCAGATAATGCTTAAACAAGTTGATTCAGTCCAACACAATTTAAGAAGTAACTAAACTCCATACAGAATAAACTGGTTTGTCTAACCTTGTTCATAAAGAGTGGAACTGGCATGATATATGACAGAATGTTTCTGTAAGCCACTGTAAGCTATCACAAAGAGGTTTCTCACTGATTTACAGCTTAATATGACTTTGTTAAAAGTCAGCATCCTTTAGGTCAACATTTTGGGATGCATGCTTATTCCATCGACTATAAAATTAAGTGAGTTAAAAAAGTGAATTAAACTGAAAGAAGAAGGCAGAAATGTAGAGCTCCAACAAAGGTTAAAAAATACATATATGGGAATAATCCTATTTTCCAAAACTCTTTGAAAGTTTGGTTTCAGGTGTTTTCTGTTTTAAAAGCCCTTAAAATGTATCTGAACACACCGATATGCTCCAATAATGCATTTAATCCCATTTCACCTCCCCTCATTCCAACAGCTCCAGCAGATGTTTCAACTCCCAACTTCACATTTCTTCCACCTCCTACAATTGCAAAACTTTTTGAGGGCCCATGTCCCACTTTTTGAGCAGAGGCCTTAGCATGCTGCGCTTGATAGCCTCTTAAATAATAATAAAGGAACCTTTTCTCACACAATATTTTTAAACAAGATCAAATCACAAACACAATATTTACCACTTAAGGCTTTAACATACTGTATATTTAGCCAAGAAAAGTATAAGGGCAGTATATAAAAACAATGCTACCGCAGCTGTTTGTAGTTTTGAGTGTACAGCTCAAGGATATGTAACTGCACGCCAACTTTTACATAAGTAAACTGCCTTCATCAGGTTAATAATAACATGAGTCATCAACAAGACAAAGTCACTGTAGGTGTGGACATACAGCAGTTCTGTCAGGGGAGGACAACTGCCCAAACTTAAAAGCACTGATCTCACTTTAACCCTTTGGGACCACTTTAATATCACACACTCACACAAGATGCACTTTTTCAAAATCAGGCTATCAAAAATATTATACATTAGTATGATTTTCTACTTTCATTGAGTTAATTTTTAACCAACATCAGTCCTTTTAAGAATTTTAACCCTTTAAATGCCCGGTTTTTGTCATGATGCCACTATGTTATTAGATGAAAGGAGAAAAAATATCACAAAAATTAATTATTTTCAATATACTACATGTTAAGTATATTTGTTTTTTTTTTTTTTTTTTTATGATTATCACATTCTGGGATACGTCAATGATTTGCAGCAACATTGATTGTGACAGTGTACCTAGTGGAAATAGCATGTATTTTCTCCATATGCCAAATACGGTAAAAATTACATCATCAGGTGGAAAATAGTAAAAATGACAAATTCCAAAGCAAAAGCCCAGAATGTCACCCAGAATTAATGTATAATTATTTCTAACTAACTATTTCTAACTATTATAATGTATGTTTTTATGCTTTGATGGCTTTGGGATCAAAAATTGCAGCTTGAATGGGTTTCAGTGGTGCATTGTTTGCACATAATAGTCTGAATGTAACAATTCAGTTTCCACAGTGTATTTTAGACTTATTGTAGGAAGCTGAAGAAAGTGTTGACGACTTCATTTTACAAGTGTGATTTTTGGGTCAGCACCCAAAACACTTAAAAGGAAGGATGCATTATAATTCAACATGAATGCCTTCATAATGCATTATAAATGTGGTCTGCATGGACAGTGCTACCAGTAATTTAACTAACGCTTTTAAATTGCAGCAACTTCAAAAAATGAATAAATACAATACAGTACAAATTTCAAGTAATCCTAACACTTAAGTTTAGATATATTTACTGTTCGTTTTCAAGGCAATTGGTTTCCAAGATTCTTTTAACTTGTCAGATTTTACAGTGTACAACTGACCCGGTCTCCCATACTGTGTAAAGTGATAAGAGATGTGACAGTGGCAGTTGTTACCTGTGACAGCAGCTGCTTGTTCTCCTCTTCCAGCATTCTCATCTTGTTCTCCAGCTGTCTGATGTAGCTGGCTAATGCATCTGAATGAAATGGGAAAAAGGGAAACATGTCACATATGAACCATCTGAACCAAGAACTTGATTGTCAAATAAGTGTTTCTTTTTAACTTGCGAGTAAATATTAGTCGTACTTTCTCCATATGGGCCTTGATTGGCATGTTTTTCAGATGTTTAGCAGCCCACTCGAGCTTAATCCCCAAATACAGCTGAGAATTCCATTGTTGATTTTCCCAAACAGATTCGAGTTAAGCCGACTAATCCTAAAATTGCCCCGTTGTAGTCTTTGAATCCCAAATGGTTATTTATGAATGTACTAGCTGCTTTCAGAACAGTATTAAACAACAAAGGAATTTTCTGCACATTAAAGCCTATTTGAGTTTGACACTGAACACACAGACTGAGAAGTTAAATACAAGGAAATAAGAAGACTTCCAAGAACAAGTGCTTAGTGTAAAGCATTGCAGCTATTACTTGAATCTGATCTCATGGAAAGTTTGTGGTTATTTGTACAAAATGGCTAAAAGTTTCCAGCCCCATAAGCCATCAATGGCAGCATGCTAACATGCAATTATGATTCATCCTGATGGGATAATGAATGTGTGCATCAAATTCCATGGCAATCCATCCATCAACAGTTGCTGAGACATATTAGTCTGGACAAAGAATGTCATCCTACTAAGTGGTGTGATAGGAAAACTCAGGTGATTCCAAATTCCATTAAATACTCATCAACAGAGGATCATGAAAATCTGCATAAAATCCACTCTGTTAATTGTCGGAATCTTTCTTTGAAAAAGTGTAATTTTTTTATGGCTCTAGATAAAAAGTCAGGGAATCACCTCGATCGTTGGGAGTCATCTTCTGGGGAACATGGATATCTAAATCAAATTTCAATCCAAACAATAGTTGTCTCAATATTTGAACTCAAAGACAAACATGTCGATCTCATGGTGGCACAAGAGGAAAAGTCAGGGGATCGCCAGAATCATTAGAATTCATCCTTTGTGGATCATGAATATTTGTACAAAACCTATGTCATCCATCTTGGAATATAACTGAGAAATCTGATCTGCTGGTGAAGCTAAATGAAAAGTCAGGGTATCCCCTATATTAGGATTGATCTTCAGGGGACCAGGAATGTTTCTACCACGTTTCGTGGCAATCTATCCACAGATTTTTGGTAGACTAACTCACTTACATTGCCTAGGCTGAAAATGCAATTCAAGAATGCAAAATAAGGTTTAAAAATTATATTATTCTGGCTTTCACTTGCTTTAACATAAAAGCAAGTGAAAGCCAGACACTAACAGGGCCTTACTATCAAAAAGGACTGAGCTAAACCTGTAAATAACCTACATTTTAACTGTTGGGGGATGTAAAACCTGATTATCATTTCACATAATATAAAAGGAGGATGCAAGAGGTTATGGCTGTCAAAATCTGTCATGGTTGGAATACATTGGGATTTGGTAAAATTAGGACAAAAATGGCATAGCAATCAGGAGGAGTTCTTGCTGGTTTTATTTAAAAATAACAAATTACTATACTGAGGTGTCCTGGTGGCCTGGTAAACCATAATGTCCCCTTTCTTTCCATCCCTTTAACCCTCATCATCCTTTAACCATCTCTCACATAATGTATAGACACATACAAGTTTTGTGCATGTGTCTACACAGCCTGTTCTCATTCCAAACTTGTAAAAAATAGTGTTCTTTTTCTACCCCCTACTAATGTGTCTCCTTGCCCTAAACTTAACCATTACTTTTTTGTCTAAGCTTAACCATCCACTTCTCTTTTTGCCAAAACCTAACCGTCTGTGCCAGCATGCTTGTTTGTTGACATTCTGGCGTTGGTTGCCATGTGCTTTTGTGCCCTAAGCATAACCTTGTGGCATGCATCCCACCATGTGCATTTGTTGACATAATGGTAGAGCCATCCCAAAAACAGATGCAGAAGGATACCTAAAATGTTGTAGACGTAGAAGTCCACTGAAAACGCTGTAAAATGTGACTAATTGGGATGAGAACAAGATGGACCACATGGCCACTAACAATGCAAAACAAACTTTGAACAAGAAATCGTGGAGGAAATTTGGGCACATCTACATGGTTGGTTGGGAATTTCTGTGCTGATATAAGCTTGAAAAGAGGAATGGCATACAGTTTATAAGCATGAGTCACTTGTTGCAGTTTGGTTGAACTCAAACCCCCAATACGTCATTAAGGCAAGAAGAGTATTTTGACTGTTACATGAAAAACTGCATACTCCGACTTGCTTGGCAGTGGCACAGTTACTGAGTGGAAAAGAGTCTGAGGGTACAATCACATTACTCACCACTTCAAAAGTCAGATTTTTGGACAGTCATCTTATTAGTTTAGCTATTAGTGACTTCAGTATCTTCATTTCCACAACTTATGAATATGAACATAAAATTAATCCTTAAACTGGTTGTTTTGAACCAACCTTCAAGCCATAATATGTAACTTTGGTGCAATCTTGGAGGCCAGAGGCTCATATTTGAATCTGATCTTTGTTTTGATGAGAGAGAACAAGAGGGTGGTCCACTCCTGTTTCCTCTATCTTATGAGTATTTCCAAATGTTGGTCTTTTTCCCCATCTACTGACCTTGAGAAAGATGTTCATGCCTTCCTCTTTTTATATTTAGACAACTGTGACCCTTTCTTTCTGTTTCCTACCATCTGTGCTTGCCAGTGCAAAACATTTCAAAAGTTCATGATTCTGCTGAGAGCTGGTTAAGCAGCGCATGCTCTGGCTCCCAGCCATGTTTCAGAGCCAGTGGGCCTCAGGTCCACAGACAGGAAAGTCCAGGAATGATTTCAATTACACTGAATACACACACATACGGTTGACTTATAGCTCATAATGATGTATAGCTGAGCTGCAGGAGCAGGGGAGCAGAAGTTTAGTAGAGCTGCTACAGCAAACAGAGAACACATTGTTCCTCACCCATCCCCTCTCCCTTTCTCTCTGTACTTCTGTAAGTTATTTGAAGCAGCCAATCACATTCTTGCAGTATGTGAACAGTTATTTAACCAGCCAGAGAGGATCAAAAGAGGGAAGAAAGTGATGAATGAGGATATAATGCATGGTATTCAGTGCTGGACTGACCCCACAGCAATCCAATCTGCATTCTTTGCACACAGCATCCAAAACTTAGTGTATCACAACTTTTTAGGTGTGTAACCAGACAACTACTTTATAGTGCTTACACTAATTCACGTTTATCAGATTCAAGTGCAATATAGCACTGCTATGTAAGAGTACTGTAAGGGCAGATTGCAGATTGCAAATCTTTAGTAGGAATGCACAAACCTGACAGCAATAATGATTACAATATCAAAATGATATGCCACTATGAAGAATGCACAATATGGATTTTTTTTACCAATAACCAATAATTACCTGAATCTCACGGCCGATACCAATAAGAAAACTGATGATTTCACATTTAGTTTTTTCTAATGTTAAAAAGAAGCAAATATGAAATCTGATTTAATATTCCAAACACACTTGGCTCTCTAGTCGATGTGCTACTCTTGTTCTTCTCTGTGCTTATTGATGAATCATAACTGCCCTTGTTTAGTCAATAAAACCAACCTGCCTTCATATAATGAGTACTAGTTTTTGGCTATAGTTTGATTTTGGGAATAATACATAATAATACAAAATTTGCATTATTAAGTTTATAAGCCTGATACATATCATGCACCCCTCTTTGCTACGAGATCTGAACTCCTAACACTAACACACCACATTGTAGTGTAACCCCCCCCCCCAAAAAAAAAACAGTTAAGTTATGTATAATAAAAGATGAAAGATTATGTATAATAAGATGTTTTGATCTGACAGTCTCTGACATTATATCTTTCTAAATTCAACATGACAGATTTTAATCATGATGCATAGTGCTCTTTTTTAGGCTGCTTGTGATTTCACTTTCAATGCCAGTTCCAGTTTTATCCATGCCAATACAAAACAGATATGAATTGAGTGAGTAGTTGGCTGGTAGTGAGGTGACTGGTTAATCCGCAGACTTTTTTAAGATTTTTGAATAGATCCCCTGAACTCAGTATACTCTGCTTTAGCCAAAAAGTGTAGGACACCAGAGAGATGTACCCTAAAAAATAAGGGTAAAGCTCAAAATGTACCTAATGATTCGACTTTGTGACACAGACCCTCGGTGGTAAAGGTTTGTCACAGTCAGCCTTTACATGTGTTCCACAAGGACCGCTAGCCATAAGGCAATGACCAAGGTAATGCAGTCAAAGTCACCGGAACAGACTGCGCTGACCTCAGGGCAAATCCCTGTCTCTCTCTCTCAAACACACACACACACACACACACACACACACACACACAAGAGGTGGCAATGCTGACCAAAAAAAAGCAAAGGACAGAGGATATCCTTGAATTACAGTCAGTCAGCACACTACCAGTACACCCCAGTCTCTTCCTGTCTGAGTCCTTCCATCTACAAATCATGATGGAGAAAATTAACCATTTTCACCAACAAACTGCTAAACATCCACATTAACAGCTGCACACTAACCACAGCCTTGCATGGATGATTTCTGAGCATTCAGTGTTTTGCTCAAGGACACCTTGAAACTAGAAGTTGAGGGATGAGAGAATTATGGGAGGGGCTGTGGCACAATTTCCCTTCCTCACATTTTCCAGCTGGTCCTGGAACCCTTTGGCTATAGGCCAGTTTTTAACCTCTACATGACCCAGTTTCCCCTGTCTGTTGCTAATTAAAAGTTATCTCAAAATCAAAAACTGTCTGGCACTATAAGAATGGTTCAGTATTTTTCAAATCTATCTTAATATGTTCATAAGACATACTGTACTTTTATTTCATACATTGGAAGATTTTTGGGTCATCAGCCCATTAATGTCCTTAGTGGAAGTTCAGAATTTCCTTCACAGCAAGTACTAGCTGACCTAAGAACATATCAGTTGGAATTTTTCAAAGTGGTTAAAGTATGAGGCTACAGTGCCCGTTTTTCGTAACATACTTTTTTTAGTTTTTAGTCACAGTGGGTTTCTCGTTTTTTGATTTTCCATGAAAACACACCCAAAACAATAGGTTAGGAGTATCATATCTTCATAATTTTTCATACACACATTGTCCAGACACTTATAATAAAGATTTAAAAACAATTTTTTTCTGCTCGAGTTGTGGCCAAACATGTTTTGTGAGGTAACTGTGACCTTTGTCCATCCAATTCTAATCATTCATCGTTGGGTCCAAGTGGGCATTTGTGCCAAATGTATTGAAAATCAAACAAGATTTGTGCTCATTCAAATTTGGCATACACATCCAACTTTTATGGAGCTCATGGGGTTTATCCCTGTAGGCGATAAGGCTGTTATGTCACGTTACTTCTTAACTGCTGTAGATGGGTGCGTTTATACATCATTCTTTTAAGTCTGGTGCAAATATACAAATAAATAAAAGTCACTTTATTCATGTAATTGACAGAAGTTAAGACTGTACAAAACAGGGACACGGACGAGGTACTCACAACTCTTACTGATTAGATGAGATTAAAACGCGGTACGAATAAAGATAAAAGTTCAATTAAAACCAAGTCAGACTCCCACTAACATGATGAAATACATAGATAAAAATAAATAAAATGCATTAGTCTTCATCACGTTGGGACTGCGGCTGATGCGGATACAGCAGGTAAGAGTTATGCATCCCTTGTCATAAGGATACCAGACACTCATCTTGATGAATGTTTCACATTGTGAGGCAATCCATCCAATAGAAAGGTATTTCACTACAGGCCAAAAATGTCAACCTGCTGGTACTGTGGGAAGGCAAGTCAATGGATCAGTAGAATTCAATCTGTCAGGACCTTAAATGTCTGAACTAAATTTCATGGCAATCCATCCAATAGCTGTCGAAATACAGTATGTGGCTGGACCGACATCCCTAGAGCCAAAATGAAGTAAAAATGAATTATGTTTTATAAGGCCCCAAAGAGCAGCAGACAGGGTAACCCGACACAAAGTGGCCTGACATCAGCTGCTTCCATTTTAACCTCATTCCATCATAATAAGTCTCAAAGAAAGAGGAAGGAAACAAGGCCAAGTTAACTCATAACTGTGTCAATAGCTGTCTGTGTATCTATGCAAAGCCTGAACTCAAGGCTTGTCTTTGAAACTGGGTCAAAATCAGTATGTCAACACATGACAGGCCTACAGGCACACACAGGCCTGTTACCTGAGAGGAACTCCGGTCTGTACTGTATGCACTGTAGCAACGTTTCATTATTTGGAAGAGTTGCTGTATAACCTTCAAAAGAAATCAAGCCAATTTGCTCAGGTCACAAAGGCATGAGAAGAAGAAGGCAATAAGCAACTTCACAAGAAATGGCCAAAGAATTAGCAAGAAATGTATAGGAATTAACAATAAAATTACCTGAAAATAAGCAACAAGGTTTAGACGCTTGTGAAAGGCATCTGAACGCAGCACCAGAAAACTGATGTCGACCCAAGTGCTAAAGGGTTAACCAGTCGACATATTTTAGGACATTACCATTATCTCAAAGAGAAATCAATTACTTTCTGTTGTACTCCTTCTTTGTTGTACCCACAAGTTTCCAGATGATGGATGACTGAGTTTGGCATTGAGCCGAGTTAACGTCACCTAAACTCTGGTTGTAGTCGAGCCAACTAATGCCTTTGCTCGGGAGCTGCTTTGAATAGGTAAAGTTGTGAAACTAGGAATGCTTCAGGTTGAAAACATGTGCATAAGTTTGTGTCTTAGAAGTTCTCTGTGTGGGGTGCGGTGAAAAAGTTCTCTGTGTGGGGGACAGTGAAATATGTGGTTCAATAAAGTTCTAGTGGGGGCTAAACCGGCATTAGATGAGGGTTCGGAGAACAAACATACAGAAAGAGACCATCTCGCCATGGGATCTCTCCAGCTGCGATAAAGCAATACAAAACTTAAACGAATGTCAGACACGCAAGTGAAGTGGGGTGGGACAATCACTCCTTCCTTACTCCTACCCTCCTATTTCAGTCCGCCTTGCTCATATCTCACCCATATTCAAACTCTGCCTTCATTTTGATCTCAACAACACACCTTGGCCAATATCAGCAAAGATTCCTAGTACTAAAAGTTGCTCCGAATGACAAAATTCTTGGAAAATTCTTAGAATTCTTATGACGTTGTCTAGGAATTTCACCTTAGAGTTAAGACTAGTCCTTGTCCTTGTAAAGATAAAAGTTATTCACAAAGCCCTTAAGAGAGCTACTAAGGTGAAAAACGAGTAGTGAGGAGGACTTAAGTTGCTGAAGAGCTTCTTAAGCAAAGGAGAAAATTGCAGAAATACATAGAGATAGGAGAAATATTCCCAATATACTGAATAACACTAAGCTAATGACAGATTAGATGGTGCAGGGAGAATGTTCGTGGTCAATCTCATTAAGGATATGCACACATTTTTTAACGGGTCAAAAGAATTATATCCTGAACAGACCCAACCTGTGTGAGTTCATGCAGTTCATTTAATTTTTCATTGCATGTCCGCACCTTGCAGGGTAACAAACGGCTGTCTGTGACAATCAATTGCATCTGTTAAAAGAGTGCATCATACCTAGTAACAGTGTCAACTATACCTGCTCACTGAGATAAAAGTTTCTGCCCCTTTCTCACTCAGAGTTACTCTCAGATATTGCCTAAATCACTCCTCAGCTAGGGCTCTTGCTAAAAGATTCAAGGATAAATAAAGAGCTCTGAGTGTTTGTGAATATGGCCCCTATAAAGTTTCCTAAATGTGTGCAACCAGGAACATCAGGTTTTGAAGCCAATTTTACATAGTGGCCAAAAGTGAAATTACATTGTCCTAGTCCAAAAGAGACTTCTGTGAATTTAGAAGATATATTTTAAGCATTAAAACCTCAATGAACAATTCATTTAACTATCAGAATTTGAGAGTTTTATTCTGATAACATTTAGGAAGTCTAGAAGAGGTGCCATATTAAATAATTTCATCCCCAAGTTAGCAGAGCGCTAAACCGGAAGGCCACCCTTTAGTCCACAGAAGTTAGCCACTTGGCTGCACTTGGCGGCTGTAAGTCTCTGGTGTGCACCCTTTATGGGCCCCATAAGATCATACTGCTGAAATAGAGGTCTTTTGCTTTGCGCACTTCTGAGCAGTTTTCATAAGAATGACTGAGGACCTGCCTCCATGTTGTATCCAGATCTCTTGATATGTCCATGGTGTCACAAGGATTTCATTTTGGCATAACATACAACCAGACTCACAAGGTTAACAAAAAAAAGAAAACTAGCCATCATGACAAAGTTTGACCACAGGGAAGTACTCTTTTGAACTTTGACCACATAGGAGTGTTTGCCTTTGGTGGGTTAGCCACATCGAATAGCCATTAACATCATGCTTTTTAAACATGCCACCAACATGAGCTGTAGTGGCTAACTTGTCTTGTAATGGAAAAGTACCAGGAGTTGAAGCTTGTGAAAAAAACTAATAATAAAAATGGGCAAATTCCACTTCAGCAAATTCCATGTGTGTGGAAACCTACTTAAACTGTACTTTGATTTTGAAGTGACAGTTTCAAATAATACAAACTAAAAACAATCTGATACAACACATGATTATGTGCGTCGTTTGTTTGACCCACCCACCCTGTAAGCACACTTGCGTCCTTATATTATGTGGTTACGGGCAGTGTTATTACCTGACACTGTCTTTCAGCGTTTCACGTGCACACGACCTGCCATGTCCTCATTCAACACCCCCTGTACATATTGCATGTGGACACACCTGGTGCCATCTGTCTGTCTGCCACCATACAATAGCAACGCCACCAGTTCTGTTCAACTACGTTCTCATGTGACACCGTCTAGCTGTGTTCTGGTTGGACGCGTAAGATGGCTTTTGGCGTCACGCTGGTACGCCGATAGCACTGCTGCCAGAGCGCTGGCAGAGCTCTGCCAGAGCTCTATGTGACCAGTTCGGAGTGAGAATATTAAGGACATTTCAGATTACTTGTGTTTTAGAGGGCTTGTTTATAGTCTGACTGCTTGTTGTGCTGTTGCTGTGTTTTCAGATCTCAGCTATCTCAGCATTTTGAGCTGTGTGTTGATGGTGCAAAAGCAAAAAGAAGGTGATGCAGGGTGGATGTTGGCTGACTGAGCACACGGGCCAGCTTTTATAAAACCAAAGGCCCAAGTGAATTAGATCAGCTGACAACCCATGCCAGACATTTCCCTACTCTCTCAACAATAAACTCTCAGTCATTAATAGTTTGCGGCAAATTTTATTCTTCTCCAGGTGCTTTCTACCTCTGTCTGTTGTGGAATGACGCAGTGAGTCCAGACTTCGGCTGAAAGAACCACCATGAGATATGACCACCATAAAATCCAACAGAGGCAGATGACCTTCGACCCTGACTAGCCTCGCAGCCTGAGCCCTCTCATCACATTGTTGTCAGACTCGGAGGCCATGGGCTCACCCGCACACACACACGCACAGACACACACACACATGCACAAACACACTATGATGAGGGACAGACAGAGTGTTTTGGGGTCAATGTGAGGCTCCCTTTCTGCACAGCGAGTCTTTGAAGACCCTGCACCCCATTGTTAGGCAGACAATACTGTCGGACAGATGGCCAGGGCATGGAGAGCACACACACACACCCTTGCCCTGTCTGGGATGAGACCAACAGATAAAAAACAATCACATGGCTCGAGTTTCAAATTTAAGTACCCAAAGAAACAGAGAATAACTGGCTTTTTTTTTTTTTTTTTGAAGCTGATTGTACTGTAGGTTTTAGTTTTTTCTAAAGCAAGAAAACAAGTATATTAAACCTCTAACACCTTTATCACTATTGTTCAAACTCTGAAACTTGAGAGAGCTCATTTGATTTCTTCCAAAAACAAGGAATAACAAAAAAGTTCTGCAAACTGCAAAATTTATAAAATTAGTTGTTAATTAGGAAAAGGTTATAACAAAATTACTTAATATTATAAGAAATCAACAAAAATAAAAGGGAAAATTGTCCAGAAAACTATATTTATATACTTTTATATACTAATTATGTATTTAAAATTATGTTACAGGAAAAAAGACTATATACTTTATACTTTCTTCTAAGACCACATAGTATTATTATTATTATTATTATTATTATTATTATTATTATTATTATTATCATTATCATCATTATTATTATCATTTGTGTTTTTTATTTTTTTACTTAATTTTTTTCTTTTGCTAATTTTTAAGGTAGTTCTCTTGTAACCTGTTACTCATTTCCTGCTATTGTTTGAGCATTTCTTGTTAAGTTTCTCATTGCTCTCTCCCCATGTTTTTGGAGGAAATCTAGCCAATTGGCTCAGGTTTCAAAGGGTTAGTAGTGCAGACTGCTGACAACTTGATGATAAGCTACAACATGGCATTGAGAGCTGGGTGACTGAGATTGTGAGTGTGTGTGTGTGTTTTGCTCTTTGCTCATATTAAGAAAACTGTAAGATGAAGACAACAAAAACTCTACTTGGACTGTTTATTTATTGTTTATTCTGCTCTTTTGAGATTTGAAGGTGACATCTTGAAAGTGGTTGTTTAGTCAAACAAACAATCCCAAATTCCAGACGGCTGTGGCTCAGGGGACGGCTGTGGCTCAGAGGTAGAGTGGGTCATCCTCTAATCAGAAGGTCAGTGGTTCAATCCCCAGCTCCCCTGGACAACATGTCAAAGTATCCTTGGGCAAGATACTGAACCCCAAATTGCTCCTGATACTGCGTCATCGGATAGTGAGTGTGTGTGAATGATTACTGAGTAGCAGGTGGCATCTTGTACAGTAGCCTCGGCCACCAGTGTGTGAATGTGTGTGTGAATGGGTGAATGTGACACGTAGTGTTAAAGTGCTTTGAGTGGTCAATAAGACTAGAAAAGCGCTATACAAGTATAGTCCATTTACCATTTACCAAAATGTTCAAATAAGTATCATATCCGACAAAAAAAAAATCTTTTTAAAAAAAAAAGTACCATATTCGGCATATGGAGAAAATGCATGCTATTTCTATGAGGTACACTGTCACAATCAGTGTTGCTATAAATCACTGACATATCACAGACTGGGATCATCTGAAAAAAAATCTACTTTGCATGTAGTGTATTGAAAATAATTCTTTTTTTTGTGTATTTTCATCCAAAAACAGTGTCAAATAACTGTCACTTAAAGAGGTAAAATTCTGAAAATGAATGATTATTTTATATTTATTATTTATTAGATTTTAAGCTGTGATAATAAATAAAAATAATCTGCTGAGCATGTAGTATAAGAAAGTGAAAATAATAATTCACTTTCTTCATCTAAAAACATGGTGGCATTGTGTGTGTGCATTTTGTGCATTTTGTGTGACAAAAACCTGGCATTTAGAGGATTTAAATTCTGAAAATAAATGAGTATTTTATATTTATGATTAGGACTGATGCTGGTTAAAATATAAACTCAATGAAAGAAAATAATGTATAAGCTTGTTTTTGAAGAGTGCATTTTGTGAGCTGAGCGATACAAGTGTGTGTGATATTAAAGTGGGTCCTAAGGGTTAAAATACTACCCACATCGTTTTGATACAAAGTTGGTTGAAAATTGGTAAACTATATCTTTAATCACATCCCCTTTAAACTTTCTGTCCTTTTTAGGTAGTTGTTTGTTTGGATTGGACACTGGCACTTTGTAGTCATTGAGACTCATTGAGCATCATTCATGGTATTTATTGATTTCATAAGGAAAATGCATGTGTACAGTTCTCACATGGCCAGATTCCCAACAGCAACCACTGTCATCAGGCTGAGTAAGAACACCTGTGGCTTGTTAGACAGGCTGGAGTCAATTGGTTCTTATCTTTACTTTTATCCATAAAATGTTTAATGACACAGTGTTTCATTAATGTTGTTTATGTGCTTGTTTTTTGCAGTGTTCGGGTGAGATATTTTAATAGTGATTTTCTCTTCTTTTCATAGTGCTATTGTGGTTTTACTGCAGTTCGGGCTGAAAGGGGAGAAGTCTCTTCCTCCTCCTGTGTGATTACACACTGCTGACTAGATACTTGCTCATGTTTAAATATTTTTGGCATTTATATGTTTGATATTTTCCTGTTTGAATCAAATTATGAAATAGTTTTCCTTTTTGGTTACTTTACCTCCATGCAGTGGTTCAGCCCAGGTCACCCCCAGACAGTGGTTTAGTCCAATTAGGGTGGGGCCAGAGAGGAGAATATAAAGCCACTTTGGCACTGAGAGTGGGTTGTTGTCAGTGGCAGTGTTGCTCTGAGTTCTTTTTTTTTGCTGATGTTTGTTCCTCTCCTCTTTTTCATTGTGATTTTTAGTTTATAAAAACACCACCTTTTTCTTGCATGGACATCTGCCTCCTGAGCCTTTGATGCAACATCTTTCTTCACTAATCCCCAATGCCCGCCAGCCAAATTTGTGTAGCCTCATTTATGAAGAATTACTACTAGTAATGCTACAATGGAAACCCGCAATGCACTAGACTGTGCATAATTGCTTTATTTCCACACCACATTTTTGCGTCACACTGGTGGCTTCTAACCCTTTGAAACCTGAACAAATTGTTTTGATTTCTTTGAAGAACACAAGGAGAAGGCACTGAGCAAGTGAACGATGAATGACCCAAAATTAGCTAGAAACCGGTACGTTTCAAGAAAAATTTGCTAAAAATTAGCAAAAAACAAAAAAGTCCAAAAGAAAAAAAAAGAAACTAGAAGATGAGCTTGAGAGAGAGCAAAAAAAAATCTCCTGACATAATTTTATGTTTTAGAATTTAGGTAGTTTTCTGGACTTTTTGCATTTTTGGGATAATACAAAATAATCTCCCCACAGCTATTTTCTGAGTCATTGTCTTGTCACCTTTAACTTTTACTTTAAAGCAATTCTCTCAGTTTCCAAAGGTAAATGCCTGTAAAAGGTGTCTGTATGCAGCACAACAAACCTGATGTGGATCCAGGTTTTAAAGGGTTAATCCTCCCAAATGTGAACAAATGCAGCTTTTTCAATGATAAAGTGAATATCTCTGGGTTTGGGGCTGTTGGCCAGACAAAAAAAACTACTCTGAATGCGTCAACTTGAGCTCAATAAAAAAATTAAACCAAACAAACACGGAGGAGCTGGAAAGCGATACTGAAGGTGGAGATTCAGCACAAAACACTGACACCAACCAGCCTGCTCAAAACCAGAAGGAACCCATCCCTAAAAAGGGCTCCTTCTGTTGTTTGGTTTGGGTATGAACAGTCAGACACAGAACTAAGATTAGGTGAATATACAAATATACTCGACGCATCACCACTTGTTCCACGTGCAATGTATAAAATGGCTTTATAGCGAACATTGAGTGCATATTGATTTGTTGATTTTTTAGCCACAGGCATGAGACAATACTTTATATAAAAGTATTTTATGCCAGTAGCTACTTTATTTCTAACTGTAGTTCATATATAATTTTGTTTTTTAGTAGGTCAGTAGTTTAGAGAAGATTTCAAAATATCATGACATATATTGTATATCACAATATAACCTAAAAAATATTGTGATATTATTTTAAAGCCATATCGCCCAGCCCTACATGGCATTATAATCAATCCCTCCTGAGGTGTCTGACTGGGATGAACACACAATCAGCGGTTGTAGTTGGAACATTTGTATGATTTTTTAAAAAATTATTTATGCTCGGTCTTTGCATGTAACAATGTCAGCATTTTTGACTTTGAATTTTGCACTAATGCTGTTTGATTTGACGTGAGCCCAGAAAAATGACGCAGGCTCAGCTTGAATGCAGAGTTTGTCATATTGGAATCGTTCACATGCTCTTTTTGTTTCTGCATGATGTGCTTTGAAAAACAAAGAGCGAGCACAGGAAACTGAGTCACTGGAGAAAAACTGTTCAGCAGCGGTGCAGCAACACACTTTGGCTGATCTACATATGTGCAAACCACATACTGAAAAATGCAAACACACACATACACAATGACTTATCTGCTGCATATTTATATTAAGTAAAGCTGCTTTGCAAATGACCATTTGGCAGTTTAACCACTTCCTCGCTTGGCCCGTCCCAGCAGACGGCTGGGGCTCTTCCAGTGATGTCGGACAAAACAATGCACTATTATCCTTTTCCTTGACGCACCTTTTTTCCCACAGTGCTCTCGCTCCATTATGTGTGCTGGAATGTGGGAATTCCTGACCAGGCAGCTTTTTCTCAACAAACCCCTATGATGCAAAGCCAGATCTCATTTTTTACAGCAAAACTAAACTCACTCTCAGTAGCAGGAGTGACTCTCCATTTAAATTAGCATGATTAATACTTTCAGATGAAAAAAAAAATCAATGCAACAGCATTCCCACACAGGAGATTTCATTTAAAGTTAATGGGAATCAAACTATGTTTCTGATGCTTAGCATTTAACATAACAGTATGGTGCTGCAATTTGTATGCAAAGAGCAAAAATAAGATTGTCAACATTGCAGGGAAGGTGACTGGTTAGTCACACAAACACAACTTTTTAATGTATCTGGCGAGACACAGAAAGGGTGAACATATAACCTCACAGCTACATTCAGGGGGCAGATTCACAAAAGACTTTTGCGCCTTTTGCAGCCTCTAAACCTGCATGAATAAGATAAAAAGAAAGCATGTAATTCTCAAAGCATCCACAAAGGATGAAATGCACCCCTAACTGTGCTGCCAAGCAAGCAGCGTCTCTGCTTCTGTGCTATTTGCATCTATTTAAATGAGGTAATATCTATATATTTGGTGCAAAATTGGCCTCATGTGTCATGCCCAGAGATACGCCTCAGAACCTTTTCGGTCAGAATCCGTAGCTCATAGTTTGAAAATGTCAGTTCTCTTTTCCTCTCTGCCATTGTTGTGTATACTGTGTTCTTATTGCAAAGTCAACATTTATACTTTGCCACACAGATAATAGCACTCAGATGCAAAAAAAAAGGGGCAAATTACACTTGAGCACTTTTAAAGGTGTTTGTGCTGTAACATCATATAGTGCAATATCTCTTGTGATGATTAGAACTTTGAGGTGGAGCAGATAGCGGTTGACAATAGGCAGGTTTCCATTATACATTTGCACAAAAAGTTTAACAATATTTTCAAAATGTCAATAACACACAGTTGCGAGATGACTGTGTTTCCAATGAGTGATGTTATGCAACTTCTCCTCTCTCAATAACATTCTAAGAAGCATGATGATGGATGTTCAGAACATTAGCAGCTTTATTTCTATTGGGACTAGTAATTTACTCAAACTTGAAATGAAATTTCTAATATTTTGAAACTTTTTTTTTTTTTTTTGCATTTTTCTAGCTGTGGGCCATAATTATTAAAATTAAACAAGAAAATATTTTAGTTTACATGTAATGGGTATGGAATATGTAAAATTTTCACAAATTTTATATATATACAAATAATTTTTTCTTGAATAACTGATGGAAAACATTGAGATTTTTCCTGATATTCAATTTTTTTAGATGCATGTATATGTATATATATATATATATATATATATATATATATATATGTACATTGACACAGCCCTTCGCTCTGCTTGTCCATCAGCAGACAGTGGATGGTGTGTAGAAACGGGACATATTCTCCCACGGTTTGTCCAAACCTTTTCATAGCACCACACACACAGACAAAGACCTTCCCATGCTGCCTCATTATCATAACAACACAGCCTCGCTCTCCATTGCACGCTGTAAATCCGTCTCTCTCACACTCACTCACACACACATGCACACACACATACACTGAAAAAGATGCTAAACACATACAGTAAAGAGGCAACCCTGCCATTTCTAAATGGGACAGGAGAAGCGAACGATCATTCGACTTTTATCACGCTCAGCCTCTCAGATGTAAACTCATTATCAACAATGTTCATCTAAATATATCAGATATCAGCAGATTAGGTATGTATGGAGCAGCGCTTTGACTGGCTAAAGACAAAACCTGCTTCATCTAAATGAGTAAAAATCTTCATAAGTCACAAGAAAAAAAGTGAAAATGTTTGAATATAAGTTAGGTCATTCCGCTGCTGTTTCCATAAAACAAGCAGTATGTTTCCCAGTCCTCCGACATGGCTTTTCCCCTCCTCCCCACCACACAACCCCAGAGGTTTCGAGTCCCCAGAGGACCATTGAGAAGCTGTCAATGAGCCAGTTATGGATAGTCCCAATTACAGGATCCTTAAGGAGTTTAAACCCGCAACGCTGCACTAGTGGAGAGATAATGGTGGCTTTTATGAGCTGCAGGAGCGGAGACAGAAATGGAACTTCAGACAAGCAGACTTTCAGAAAACAGCATAGATAAGTTTCACTTTCATTAAGTTCCTTAATAAAAAAAAACTGTGTGTTTAGGAGGTACTGAGCAAATGAATATTTGATGTAGCTTTGCTGTTGTTAAATGCAGTCTCCTTCAGTTAATCAAGAGTTTTCTCCCTCTTTTGGATTCTTTATCATGGAGGCATGCGAGAAAAATAGTTTTCATGGACTATTACCTCCCAGAAACAAGCCCCTGAATCTGGTGGACTGACTGGAGAGGCTGCTGTTGCCTCTGCTTCCAGGTAGTTCCGGAGTATTAAGTGGAGTATTGACCCGTGTCACTGTCTCATGTTGCTAATCTCCCAAAAATGCATGACTTAAAAAACGATGACATGGTAGATTATCATGATAGGTGGAGGGTTCATTTGGACTGCTCAGCTCTGGAAAACAAATTCATTGCTGTCCTCTTCACCTTCATGTCCCACATGAGTCCTACAAGGTATTGTATGCAAATTTACCCCAAATCCATCCTGTCATACTTGGTATCTTTGGAATCTTTGAGACTGGAATTTAAGATCAAGTTCAGAGAGGGTAAGAAAAAACTGCAGAGATAAATATTTTAATACAAGTACTGCTCAGAATTGTAAAACAGAGGTTAAAAGAAATGATTTAATGTAGCTGGACAAAGAGATGTCCAAATGTATGATATGATATATTGCACTGAAACTGATAAAAGGAAAAAAAAACCCTCCATGCTATGGTGCAAATATGACTGTAAATGTTCTGCAGGCATGAGAAGTGAAATGTTATCTCTTGTTTACGTAAATGCGACCCTCATGACAGAGTGACAGAGAGAACCATGCTGGAGGACTTTCTTATCACAGGGGTCAATCTGAATCCTGTCTCCATTGTGACTGAGCTCAACATATGACACATTAGGTGTCTTCCAACAAACATTTAGCACTAGTTACTGGTTAGTGTTGACTACAATACAGGAGAGAGGTACACACACACATCACAGAGAGAGAGGTTGGACAGTGTGACGGATTTGAAAGACTTGTTTTAAGACTAGTTTTAAGACTTTCTCAGAATTTGGACTTTCTCATTAGAATTGATCACTTTAGGGGTCGAGTGATTTATATCACTGAGTGGTCAGAGTGACCTCAGACAGAGTGATAGAAGACCAGAGTCTGTTCTGACTTGTTGCCTATTTTATTTGGACATAAATTCTTTATTGAACAGGATTCCATTACAGATTTGCACAAAACTTACGTGATATTTTCGAAATAATGATAAAACACAATTGTGAGATGACTGCGTTTCCACTGAGTAATGTTATGTGGCAATAACATTCCAAGAAGCATGGTGATGGCTGTTCAAACATTATCAGATTTATTTCTATTGCAGCCATCTCACTAGCGTTAGTCATTATTTACGATCCAAGGCCATGTAAGCATGTTATGGAGCAATATTGGAAAGACAAGCACCTTATGCGTGGGAGCGGCCACATATGAGGGATTTCTGGGAGATGATAGTCCACGATTTCACAGAGGAACTGTGGATTCAAAACTTCTGGATGATCCACTCAACTTTTGAAGAGTTATGTGATGCAATAACACCTCTGTAGCTCCTGCTGCATCATGAGGGAGCCAGTTCCTACTGACTAGCACATAGCCATAGCATCATGTGACCTACTAAAGCCAAAAAAGTGTTTCCATCCCAGTTTTGCAAAATATGGCTTTTTGGAATCGCCTGAAATACCACCTCAAGCAAGTGTAAAACTTTTTTTGCAATAAATGGGAGTTTTTTCAATATTGACATGTTTACTTTTTGAAGTTATTCCACTCTTTTTTTAATTTTATTTTTTTTGTCGTAAATTAACATGGATTTTACTTTCTCTCCACTATCATCTCAGGCAAAAATATCAACTTTCCAAACAAGATATTGCATTTCATCTTTGAAAAGAACTTATGTAAGATATGCTGACTACTGTCCGACTACTCAGAGGATGAAAAACAGCAAAATCCTTATCAACAACAACAAGAATTCCTGAGTATAAATCCAAAACAAAAGAAAGCATCTGTCTCTATACAATCCAACAAGAAATGCCTGAAGACTCTGATTGTCTTGATAAATGGATCTCTGCATATTTCAGTAGCACTTGAAGCTGGTGAACAAGACTCAGCTGTTGGAGTTGTTGACAGATACCCTCTCAGTAAGAAAAAGTTTGACTCCTGTTAACTGACACGAGCTGAACTGGGAATATTTATAGGTCATGACAAATGCACTAAAGCTGTTTGGGGACTCCCCTGAGCTTTCCTGTGGAGTTTCTCTACATCTACCTTGACACAGAATTCAGGTCAGCAGAGGCAGAATTTGATAGCGCTGCAGTTTCAGTTGCACATAGTTATCATTCCATTCAGGGCTGGTATGCGGTTGTTTCTATTACTGATTCTTATCTGAGGTTTAAAATCACCTCATGGTTTCAGCAGCACAGCTGAGTGCTCCCTGTGTTTCTGAGAGTAAATCAGGTTTTTGGAACCACACCCCTGTCAGATGAGCTGATTTAATTACTACTAAATTTGTGAACATCACATGAGTTGATGCAACTAAAGCAAACTCACCACATGAAATTGATTTTTAAAAAAAGTATTCATAGAAGAAAGCATTAATGGATTTTATGGGGAACAGCAGGAGAATTTTCAGAATATGCAGCTGCTACAGCACATCAGTCAAATTTAAGAAGATTAAACCTGTGTAGCCAAAATGAAAGCCTGAGATTTGGTACAGATAGCAAAAGCACCCTTTATTTTAACCACCTGAAACCTGGACCGATAACAGTTTTCTTTTGCTGCGTTCAGAAGCCTTTCACAAGCATTTGAAACTTTAAAACCTGAGCAAGTTGGTTTGATCTCTTTCAATAGCATGGGGGAAAAAAGACAATCACCATCTTGGCAAGAAATATCCCACAAATTGCAAGATATTTTAAATGTGTGCATCTACTTATAATTAGAATTATTTTATATTTTGAATCAAAAAAGATATGTTAAATACTTTTTTTTAATTTTCAGGTCATCTTTTTGTTTGACTTATTTTTTTACTCTTTTTTCCTGGTTATTTTCAGGTCATTTTCTTGTACATTGCGATTGTACATTTGCGATTTTTTTGTCTAACTTTTGGGCCATGTTTTGTAAAGTTGCCCATTTTCTTCTCTACATTTTTGAATGAAATTTAACCAATTTCCCCAGGTTTTAAAGGGTTAAGCCATGAGAGTGGGATAGTCTAGATTGAAATATCTCAGCAACTATTACATAGATTACCATGAAATTTTCAGTTACATTCATGTTCATCAGAGGATATTCCCTAATGACTGACCATCTCCTCTAGTGCGACCATGAAGTTGACATTTGTAGTGTTGCTTGTTGGACCCCAGGGCCAGTGGTAGGTTTTGAAGTAAATTTGACATTGTCCACACATAGAATTGCAATGGCTGGGTCTGTGATGTGATGCCATGGGGCCCAAAAATACTTTTCCCCTTTGATTTACCTGTAAAAGAGATGTCTGCTATATGGTGGATACAATTTTTGAGCATCACAACTCCTGCAAAGTAACCAGTTTCACTATGAAGATTTGATCCATTCAGGCTGATAGAATTTTCTAGAAGATAGCAAGTCTAGAAGAGCCACATGATTCCATCAGTTTTATCCCCGTTTATCAGTTTATGTGGAATTCTGGATTATATTTGAAATATTTGGCTGCATGCATCATTTACTGGTCTACTTTGACAAGCCAATAAGAATTAAACCAACCTGTTTCAAGCATTCTAACCTAAATCATGTCAACAAACTGCTGTTTCATTCGCAGATATTTTTATTTTATTTGTTCATTCATCTCATGAGAGTGAGTTTGTGATGGCCGCTTGTCCCCACATGTAGTTAGGATTAGCTCAAATGTGAGTGAATCCATGAGAGGATTAAGGGCACATTTTTGTAATTAACATCTTGTAAGCACAGAATTATGTCTGCATCCTTTTAATCCATGCTTTGCTGTCTCTGTCCAAAGTAAAAAAAAATCACCACAAAAGCTCACCAATTAACACATTATTATTAAAACAAGCTTTCAGGAGTTACAGGCTGGAACTATTTCTTGACAAAATTGTTGCAGTGACTGTAAAACAGCTTCCCAGAGTCTCACCATCACAGTGAGGCGGCCGAGGTTGGTAGCATTGTGCCTGAACACAGACCAAAACTGAAACCTGTGCCCACAGACCACATCTGACAACCATCCACTGCAGTCTGGGACACTGTGCACAGAAGGGTTGGGTATAATGTTATTCATGAGGTTTCAGCATGTATCTCTCAAAGCTTAATTATCATAAACACGAGTTAAGATATTCTTAACTAAATTTTGACTATTTAGCTTCATCTTTTTCCAGAGCTTCCAACAACATCACAGTCATAACCTCAAGATGGAACTTTAATCACATGATAGCAGGTACAAAAATAAAACAAGTAATACTACAATAAAAAGTATTTAAAAATATCCCAAACCCTACCAAAAAATATCATAATTAATTAAAGCTGAATGAATTAACCCTTTGAAACCTGAACAAATTGGCTTGAAAAAAAACACTGGAAGAGGGCCATGACACAAAAGTTAAAAAATAAAAAAAAAATAAGAAGAAGCATAGGTAAATTACCTGAAAAATTGCCTTAAAAAATACAACAGCAAAAAAAAAAAAAGACATAGGAAAAATGCTTAAAAATTATAATAATTCTGTAACATGCTTTAATATGTTATTGTAATATAAGTATAGTTTTTTACTTAGCTTTTTCCCCATTTTTTTCTTTTAATAAAGAAGATAGCTAGAGAGGAGACATTTTTCTTTTAATTAAAAAAATTATAATAATGTCCTTTATCTACTCTTTTTTTGTAATTTGTGGAACATTTCTCACTAATTAGTTCATTGCCTTTTTCCCATATTTTCAAAATCAAACCGCACTAATTTGCTATTCAGTGCTTTAAAACAACAATCTGACATTTTTACAAATTTCAGACAAATACATCATGTTAATTTTTAGCCTTTAAAGGCTCCGATCAGTGCATTTTTTTAAAGTTTACTCATAATGGCATGTGGCGGCTCAGCCGGTTTGCATTAAACCAAACCAGTTTGAGCTCATACAACAAACCAGTCTAGCCAAATCAGAAATCCTCCCAACTCTCTTCATTACCATTAGTTCAATACCCCCGCCTCAGCAGAGTGGCGAAAACGCTGTCCGTAAACACGGACGCCTTCCTTGTGCTGTGACAAGATGCTGCAGAGGGGGATAAATCTCTGCAGCCAACACCCACACACGCTGCATCCGCCAAAGACACGCTGCCCTTAAGCAGGTCCTACACACGTCTCTGCTAGATTGATACAAAAATGTATGCGACATCTCTTGTGGTGTTATGTGACTTTCCTCTTGTGAAAGCATTCCAATAACCATGGCAATGGATGTCCAAACATTGGCAGGTTTATTTCTATTGCAGCCACTCAATAAAGCCAATCTAATATCGCCGTAATTTCTTTGTCTTGTATGAGAGTTAAGGAGATCCCAGTCTCTTCCTCTGTCCACACACAATGAGTCATGTTTTGTAGAATATCATGTGACTTTTATTATGTTTCCAAGTCTGGCTTTATCGAATCGCCTGCAATACTCATGCTGGCCTAAAAACTTTTTTGCGATAAATAGGACAGTTGTTAACTGACATGTTTCCATAAGGCAATTTTTTTATTTTAATTTGTGCAATTTGAGGTTTAATGGAAACCCGCCTACTTTCTTTAAACTTTTTCATTAATTAATTTTATCAGCAATCATTTAATAAAACACTAATACAGATAAACAGCAAAATGTCAAAATTTGACACCAATAATCTGTCATAATCAGTTGACTCCTACTCAGTGATAAGTGCTACCAGATGGTTATCTATGGACACTGTGCTTATCAGAGTCTGTCAGAGTAAAGCAGAGTGAAGTGAAAATATCTCTCTCTGTCATTCTGTTTTCTACCTGTTTGTCCAGAATTTACTAAAGAAAAGAATGTCCACACATACTGATATTTGAAAGAAACTGGTAGAAAAGTCAAGGTTTCAAACATTATGCTACATTATAATTTGACATAATTACACTTGTTTCTTCTGCTGATGAGTCAGTCAGCAGAATTTGGCTTCCATTAGCCAAAACCTGCTAAACAAGCCAGTGGCATGTGAGCCTCACCAAGCTGTGAAATGCAATCTTGATCCCCATCTAAGCTTTGAATGTGTGCATAAAACACACACTCGGGGCTGCTGGAATGTGCCAGAGACAGCAGTTAGCATGCAGCTGACTGGCACCTTGGCCGTCTCCCTCCAGCTGTGCTCTGAACAAGATGACTTGCTGACGCGACTTACAGTGCTGTCCCGCTGGCGCTGCTGAGGTGCTAAATCCTCATTAGACCTGACTTCATCTGTAATGAGCTGAATAATTAGGGCTGGGCCATCTGCACAAGGCCGCACAGTGTCACTCAGTCTGCAAGGTGACTCAAGACTCCACCTCAGTCATGGAAGATGAAACGCTATGGGTCTTTCAGATAGTTTAATGAGTTTTTAAATGTCTGAAGCAATAAAAAGCAGGAGAATGTTCTCACAAAGGGTCATTCACTGCCTTGTAATCTTTGAGTTTATCTGGAAAGCTGGACACACTAACACACTGCTCACTGCTTCCTAGAGTATCTTAGAAGAGGGTGCCAAAAGGGTGCCAGAACTCAGTTTTAGAACCATGCAGTGGTTCGTCAGCCTATGAATCATGTTCCTCTCGAACAGTTCCTGCAAAACATAATTTACAATACCAGTGTTCAGTGCCAGTACAAGAAGTAGCATGTTTTTGACCTTTGCCCAAGAGCAAATTGGTTTGACTTCTTTCAAAAACATGAGTGGAAAGCAATGAGCAACTTAACAAGAAATGGCCATAACAATAGCAAGAAATTAGTGACATAAAAAAAAAAAAAGAAAATTAAACCAAAAAAAAAATTCTAAAAAAAAATGATAATTTCATTCATTCAGTACATATTAAAAATTACTGCAGCATAATTTTAGATATTTGTATATAACAAATATATAACAAATTACACGCATAGGTTCCTGAACATATTAGGCCAAGAGTTGTTTCTTTTAACAAATTTTCAGGTCATTTCTTGTCACCTTTCACTTATTTCTTACAATTTGAGGGACATTTCTTGTCAGGTTGCTCATTGCCTTTTTCCTCATGTTTTCAAGATAAATCAAACCAATTTGCTCAGGTTTCAGGGGTTAAATCCCTTGTGAAAGGCATCACGGCACAGCACAAGAAAACTGACGTTGATCCAGGTTTCAAAGGGTTGACAGTGGAGGCCAGGGTTTACATCTCCTAATACAGGGTACAAAGTAACTTTATTGTCATTTTCTTAAACATAGTTTGAGAAGAATTGCAATTTAAAGGTGATCCTTAATCCTGCTACGTCAGGATAACAGTCAGCATCACTTGTGTTTGACATCTGACCACAACAAAGATCTTTCCCTATTCTTAACCAAGTAGCTTTAGTTGCCTAAATGTAAGAGCACTCCATTGATCCAGCATTGCACTATATTGTTGGACTTATGATGACTTTCGTAACAACTTCATATGCTCTTGATCTTGAACATCATACCCAACAAAATCATTTTGACTTCAGGACTACTTACTAGATTTTCTCAGAACAAAGAATACACACACTAGACACACACATTAGACAATAACTGAGACATTTCCGAGATATCCACTGATGAAGACCTTGAAATGTGGTTGAAAGCTCTGTAATCTCTATAATAGACAGTGCTTAGGAAGGAAGAATGACAACTTTCATGTTCTGTCTGGTTTTATCTTATGCTTTATGATTATTTGCTTTCTAATTTGCATTTAGGATGAACACTCCTGTTTTAGAACTTCACACACTCTGCTGTAGTTAATGGGTAACAGTGGTGAATCATTCATATATTGTAACATTGACCACAGATGTACTTTTGTAAAGGTTAGGAAATATTAACTCAGAATGATTTGGACTGTAGCTCTTACACCACTTAAAGTCATGTTTGATCTATTTATACATGTTGTTCCTTATAAAACTTCACTGCAAAATACCTTTTTTTTCAAAGATAAGTATTTGAATCCAGAGACAACAGAATTTCCTCAAAAATGCACACATTTATCTCTCATATCCCGTGACAGCATGCTTAACTGATTTATGCCTTTTGCTTTATATATTTCCCCCTCATGACTGATATTTCTTCATACTCATTCACATTGATTTGGTTTCAGTTTTGCAGGAACTTCAATAGATAAGCCAGCTCGAGGGACCATCACAAACTGGTTTAAGCAGCTAAACCATCAAACGTTACGCAAAAACATACTTTTAACTAGTCAGATAAGCTGGTCAACCAGTTTAACCATCTTAAACTGGTCTTTTTTCATCATGGCTATGAATAAGTGACAGATTAAAGTTTGACCCAGTAAAACTGAGCATCACTTACCACTGATCCCATCTCTGTGGAGGTTGGGGCCGCTCAGGTCGTCCATAGATCTCCTCAGGGATGCAATCTTCTCCTCGGATGCTTTGTGGAAGTGGTTGAGGTGGTGGTCGGGACTCCCGGCGCTTCCAGTGCTGGATGTGCTGCTCCCATCCCCGACGTCCCGCACCGGCACCGGGCAATTGAGGTTGCTCAGGCTGGACTGACTGTCTAAGGAGCTCCTGGATCCGGCTCCGCTCCTGTCCTCGTCCAGCATCAGCACGATCTCCTTTAGCTCCATGTTCTCCGCCCTGAGCGCCTCCTGACTGCTCTCCAGCTCCGTCAGCTTCTGCTGGTACAGACCCACATCCTTCCACAGCACGCTGGCCGTGTAGCGGCCGAAGCGCTGCCACTCCCGGGACACCTTCTTCCCCTTCTGCCGGTCATCGTCCAGGAAGCAGCACAGCTCCCGCAGCTCCTGGTTGTCGTCCTGCAGCCTCTGGTTGACCTCTTTGAGACTCCGGATCTCGTGGAGGTGGACCTGCAGCCTCCGGTTCACGTCCTTCATCATGTTGCCGTGCTCCAGCATCAGGTCCATGTTGCGGCTGTCCAGCCGCCGCAGCCTCCGGATCAGGTCCTCCTTCCCCAGCAGCAGCAGCTCCTCGTCGGACAGCTGGCTCACTCCGGCCCCGTCCATGTCCCCGCTGGCTCCGATGTTGACCTAATAAATATCTAATTATCTATCTTATTATGAAAAGCTGATCCATGACAGAAAGACACACACCGGGCTCCAGAGATCATCCGCCGGCGCCACACCGGGCTGAGCTGCCGTTAATCCACCGGCGGAGCAGATCACAGCACGGAAATATCCAGTAGTCTCACTTTCATCAACGTTAACGGTTAAAGTTGATCTGAGAGACGCGATGAGACGCTGCCTGTAGCCGGAGACTGGGGCTGGTTTGTGCTCGGAGTGGAGGAGCATGGGAGGAGACAGAGACAATCTGATTCTCCCACTGAGCACAGAGTCTCACAGTGTCCTCTATAGGCAGCTACACACTGCTGCACAACAAACCTCCCCTAACTTTTGAAGGTCTGTTTCTGTGTTAAATTCAAATCATTCATATCCACAGCGGCAGACTGGCGATGGTTGTTTCCATGGGCGGATGAGACAGTGGGCCCTGGGCACACATATGCAAAGGGCCCCACTACCTCACCTACAGAGGAGCAAGACACAGACAGTTGTTATGGTTTTGCCTCTTTTTGTTGTTGTTTTGCATGTCTTTGTAGTTGTTATGCATCTTTCTCTCCTCATTAGGGTACTTGTTTTTTGTGGTATTTGTAGTCATTTTGTGTCTTTCTGTAATAATTCTTTGTCTCTTTTGGTGTTTTTTGTCACTTTGTAGTTTTTTGTTTGTTTTTTTAAAGATTATTTTTGGGGGCTTGTATTGCCTTTATTGGACAGGACAGTTTAAGCGTGAAAGGGGGAGAGAGAGGGGGGCGACATACACCAAAGGGTCAAGGCCGGAATCAAAACCACGGCCGCTGCGGTGAAGATACAACCTCTGTATATCGGGCGCCTCACTTTGTAGTCATTTTATGTCTCTTGGTCATTTTTGTCTCTTTGTACTCATTTTGTGTCTCTTTTAGGTCATTCAATGTCCGATCATTTTATGCTTGTTTCTTGTCATTTTTGCCTTGTTGTAGTCTTTATATGTTTCTTTGAGGTTATTCATTTTGTCTTTTAAGGTCATTTAGTGTCTTTCTGTAGGAATTTTCTGTCTCTTTATACTCATTTTGTGTCCCTTTTGGATAATTTGTGTCCATTTGTCAAAAATGTGTGTCTATTTATAGTTATTTTGTGTGTCTTTGAGGTCATTCTATGTCTCTCTGGGGTCGTAGTGTGTCTTGTTATGGTTGTTTTGCTTATCTTTGAGTACATTATATGTCTTTTTTGGTCATTTTTGTCTCTTTGTAGCCATTTTGTGTTTTTGATTTTGTAGACACTCTGTATAGACCAGTTCACTTATCCATCCTTGGCTGTAAAATAATTGTTACACTCTACCTGAAACCTTGATGTTTTGTCATGCTTTGACTCCGTCCTCTTCCTTCCTGCTTTACTTTGCCTTTCTTTGTCTGCCTCTGTGGTTATTATTATTATCCTTATTATAATTTCAATTTTCTCATTTTAGAGCTGTGTTGGTGCTTATATCTACATGCTATACTTCTCTGGGATGACACCAGATCGACTGTAACAAACCGCAATTTCCCCCTGGAGATCAATCAAATATTTCTGATTCTGATTTACTGAGAGAAACCAATGGGTTTGCAGACAATTCTTTGTTTCTTCTTTAAAGTTAATGTTTTAGTTTATTTTTAATATAAATACATTTACTAAAACAAGCGCACTTCATCAAACAGAGGTGGATGTAGGTTATGTTGCCTGAAGATCTCTATATGCTGATTGAGTGTCCTGCTACATTAAATCTATTTAATGTACACACACACACACACACACACACACAATTCCATGACCTGGATTTGAACAATAGCTCCAGTGTGACTGCAGGAATTTTCAACTTCATGCAGCCTTTCAGTAAATCAACAATTACCTCACCCCAAATATATTCTAATTTTAATTAACATAAATTAATTACATTTATAAATTGAGAACAATATTTGGGTTTTTGTGCATTGTTTCCCCCTTTTTACAGGGAAAAAAGACTAGTTGAATCAGTGTTTGTATCTGTTTTGAATTCTGTTGCTTTGAAACAGATGCTTTCACCCTAAATTTCTATCCCTTTTAACTCTGAACTCATATAATCTTGATACTCAGTTGCAGAGTAGCTTGTTGCTCCCAATCACCCAAATCAGAGCTGAACTAGGAAAAAATGTCATTCTCTTCCAATGCACCTTATACATTAAATAATCTGCAAAAGAACTTAAACTTGGACACTCTGCCACCATTACGGCTGTTCAAATGCTTTATTTCAGATCTTGTTTTAATTGAGTGTAAATGGTTTTAATCATACATCTACACCATAACCTGTTTACTATCCTGTAATGTTTATTTTTTGCAATTATACATTGCTGTTATTGTTTTGTATTAATATATTTCTATTTAAGCTGTTATTTGTTTGCTTATTTGTTGTTTTTAAATGTCTTTGTTTATGCCTGGCATCACCGAAAATAAGGGTCTCCCGCCACTGATTTCCTGAGTCTTAAAAAGGTATTATAAAAAATTATTATTCAACAATATGTTGCAAAATCAGTTTAATACAGTTACAAAACCAACATAGTGTGTCAATATTATTATTATCAATTTTGTTAATAATACTAACGATACTACTACTACTACTACTACTATTTTGCTCATTGTTGTATCATAATTATTGTTGTTGTTGTTGTTGTTATCATTTTTATTATAATTATTATTGCAAAAGTTTTTATTCAGGGGTAAAATGATAATAATAATCATTATTATTATTATCATTATACAAAATATATATATAAGAATGATACACTCTCATTAAAGTATTACACTGTCATGGTTTTTATCATCATCATCATTATTATTATTATTTAATTTTAATTATTTATTTATTCATTATTACGGAATTTATTTAGCAGTAAAATGAGCATAATAAAATGATTATGATTGGTAAAGGCCGCCATCTGCTGGGCAGCAGTTGACATACATGATTACTCAACATAACAATATGTTGCAATCGATCAGCTCGGGACAAGGAACTACAGTAACTATAAACCCACAATGCACTGCGTGTTTTAGGTGAAATGCTTAAGACTAGACTCTGAATGAAAACAATCAGACATGTCATACAGGATGCTGTGATTGTAAAGTTGTCCTAAAGTGATATTGCTGTAGTTAGAGACGTCACTATTAATAACCAGGCTTTTATTGGTAATGGTCGTTATTATGATCATAATTATTTTGAGTGTATTATGGAGGCAGCAGACTGTCCCTGTGCTGGTAAACAGCCTCTGCCCCTGGCTCCCTCCCACTTGTGCTCAGATGGACAGACCGGGACATACCGGGACAGACAACAGCTGGTTTCCGTCCGGACCGGCTCCCGACGCTGCAGCCTGACCACAGAGACACACGGCCCGGGGTGACACCGCGGTCCATCACGTCAGAGGGACACATCGGGCGGATGATTGGAGTGAGGAGCAAAGTGCACACAGGAAGTCGCTCCTGCACACAACTTTGTCTCTCCATGATCTCCAGCGCGCGCCATCATGCAGCGCTGTTATGGCACAGTCCCGGCCCGGCTCGGCCTCTCACCGGTTGGCATTTTGTATTTTTTGGCGTTCTGTGTGCCACCTGTGATGTTACACCCGCAGTGTTTGGACTTTAAGCCGCCCTTCCGACCGCTCCGGGAGCTGGAGTTCTGCGTCATGTACAAGGAGTTTGGCTGCTGTGATTATCAGAAGGACCAGGAGATCATGACAAAGTATTACAGAATTATGGATAACTTTGATTATTATGGATATGCCAACTGCGCGGGGTTCGTCCTGGAGCTGCTCTGCCAGGTAGGCACGCATGGACAAAGGTCGCTTGGCTGTGTCTCCATCATGCGCCAACAGTCTGTCCAAACAACAAAATCAGCAGAGGAAGGCGATCTGTCATCTGTAAAAACAATCTATGAATGCTAAAACAGTCCAACAGAATCATATGATCTTACAGTAACTTCGGAAAAAGGTTCCTCTTTTTATGAAGTTGACTATGGGACGCCGATTGTAAAGTTGTTATTGTTGTTAAGTGTTGTTAAGGTATTTAGCTCCAAAACATAATTAAAAATAGGTGTGAATTTTTCAATCACCCCTTAAAACATATTCAGAGCGATATTTGCGGAGTTTGTCAGATTTACGCCATCGTGAAAAATATATTAAAGATAATGTCACTGTCAAATAAAAATGTTTAATATTAAATTTAAATGGTAAATGTTATAAATGTTAATTGTTAAATATAAATGTTAAATATTATATCAAAATGTTAAGTCTTAAATCTTAATGTTAAATGTTCCATCTAAATGTTAGATGTTAAATATTTTGTTAAATGTAAAATGTAAATGTTTGATGTTATATCTAAATGTTAGGTGTTATGTGTAAATGTTAAACGTTATATCTAAATGTTAAATCTAAATTACACCATTCTAAATATTTAGCTAATATGCAAATTCACACCACTGCATAGCAGTAGTACCAAAATTAAAGTTAAATGTCTTAATCCAAAGAACCAGCTGAGTGAAGGTAAAGGCCCCCCCTCACTAATTTCTCTGAAAACATATCAGTCATATAGATGAGATGTGAAGACAGACAGACAGACGCACACACACACACACAGGAGGGTAGAAAGTTGTAGAGACCTCTCACATGCTGATTGAGCAACTGAGGCTGCAACTTATTATCAAGCAGATGGACCTAATATTTCACTGTCTGAGGAATCATCTGATCTCACTATGGGCTTTGTAGTCTACATGAGCATATGGATTTTAACCCTTTGAAACCTTAGCAAATTGGTTTCATTTCTTTCCAAAATATGGGGAGAAGACAACAAAAAACTTAACAAGATGTGGCCCAAAAATTAGCATAAAATTGGAGAAAAAGTTACAAGAAAATAACCTGAAACTAAGCCCATTTTTAAAAAAGTTTTAAAAAAACAAAATGAAACAAATGTGAAACAACCTTTTAAAAAGGTGCCAAACATATACATGTATTTATTTTATAAATTATATTTTTTTTTTCTGTAACATAATTTTATATATGAAATTATTTTGAATATAATTTTCTCGAAAAATATTTCGTTTGCAATTTCTTGCAATTTGTGCAATATTTAGGTTTATTTTATTTGTATTTTATCAGGGAAAGTGCCAATTAACAAATAAGCAAGGTATAAAGTTTAAATATAAAGTGATTTTACCTTCATTTTGAGACCAATTCTTTAATTTGTCTATCATTCTGATAGGATCAGTGGCTGTGGGGAGTTTTATTCCAATGACACTTTTTAGAAACCCAATTTTGCTTTCACCCTCTTGACCAAAAAGATCTTTAAGTGGCATCGAGCACACAATCACCCTTGGTCAAGGGAAGTTTATGCAATATTTTTATTTTTTGAGCTACATTATATTTTAATTAATAATTTGCAGTGTAAAATATATACAGTCAAACAAAAATGACTACACATCCATAAGAAACAATGGAAGGAGGAGATCTGGAGTAAGCCAAAACTCAGAAATTATGTTCAAATTAAAGAAAATTACTACACAGAACCTTATGTAACATTAAACTTCAGGAGGGGACAGAGGCCCCTGTGTGCTCTGTTAAGGTCTCGGTAAGATCTGGTACACTGCCTCTGGCGATAGAAGTCGGTAGGTATAAAGGTATTCCTAAAGAGCAGCGTATGTGTGTTTTGTGTGATGTTGAAGCTGTTGAGGATGAATTTCATTTTTTGTTCTTCTGTCCTTTGTACAGGGATCTGAGAAAGCATTTGTCTAAAAAAAGTTCAGGCGAAGAACCCCGACTTATTTTGGTTGGCTGAGTGTGATATGTTGAGTTGGCTCTTTAAGGACAAGATTTACGCCTTAGCCAGGTTCATTGAAAATGTATGGTCATTACTCCAGAAAACACTGTATCCAATATAATTGTCTATTATTGGTTTGTAAATTATGAAATGCTCCTTGTATAGTTTATATTTTGTTATGTGGACATATTAGAAGGGGCTATGTGTGCATCTTTGTATTCTTTCTGTATTGTTATTGTCAGTGTCTTATAAGCCCATGTGGGCTGGGCACAATTAAGTGCATGACACTTAAATAAACAAATCAATCAATGTACATTATCAGTGTTTAGTTAGTTTCCCAAACCACGACCCATGTCCTTCAGGGTTTTGTTTTCTGGGGAAACATACCCAAATTAGTTTTATTTGTTTTTGTTTTATTTTATTAATTGTTTTATTGAGTTTTTATTTGTTTATGTAAAAATAAATGTTTTACAAATGTAACATTGTGTATGTTACATTGACAAGATGTGACATACTGTGCTATGCTGTTATCATGTCTTACTGTTTATTTTTGGTTTCACATGGGACACAAACAGTGATCTCCTGGGTGAAAGGTGTTTGTTTGACCCCCCTGTAACATCTCTCCCACCCACCCCACTTATTCTTAGTTGCTCTTTATACTACAACAGTTGCTTAGAGCGTCAGATAATGAGATGGCCCAGTACACTGCATACAGATGCGATGGTATTTGATGAGTTGGGAGTGAGGGCGGCTTCTTAATGCAGGTTCAAGGAAATCTCTACATATTTACATGTCATACTCACTCATCCTCTCCTCTGGCCAGGAATGCTCTCCATATGCAGCTCATCTCTTTGATGCTGAGGTCCCAACCACCCCACTCAGGACCATCCCTGGCCTCTGTCCTGACTACTGCGCCCAGTTTTGGAAGAAGTGCAGCTCCACCATTCCTTTCCTGTCTGATGACCCACACATAGCCAAAGTCAAACAAAACCAGGCACTTCTTTGCCAGTATCTGGAACTAGAAGATGTGGACTACTGCTACCCACACCTCCTCAGCAACCAACAGCTCACCAAGAATCTGGGCCGGGTTCAGTCAGACTTGGATGGCTGTCTGCAGCTGTGCCTGAAAGAAGTTGCAAACGGGCTGCGGAACCCACTAGCTATGGTGCATGCTAACGATGGCACATATAGGTTCTTTGTGGCAGAACAGGTAGGCTTGGTGTGGACGTACCTACCTGATGGGTCCAAACTAGAGAAACCATTTTTGAATATTTCCAAGGCGGTGTTAACGTCATCATGGGAAGGTGACGAGAGAGGCTTTCTGGGACTCACCTTTCACCCCAAGTACAAGTTCAATGGGAAGCTGTATGTATATTACTCAGTGGAGGTGGGTTTTGATGAGAGGATCAGGATCAGTGAGTTCCACGTGTCAGCCAGTGACATGAATGTGGTGGATCATGCCTCTGAGCGGTAGGTATGGACTGATCCAGGTTGGCAAGTACAGCAATGGTCCTACAACTGGTCTGTTTCTTGTCTTATTTGTCATGTCAACTCTCCTTCTAGGGTTATTCTGGAGATAGATGAACCAGCATCCAACCACAATGGAGGGCAACTTCTGTTTGCAGATGATGGTTACTTGTACATTTTCACAGGAGATGGTGGAATGGCAGGAGATCCATTTGGGAAATATGGGAATGCCCAAAACAAGTAAGACATCAACAAAGGTTCCTGGAACTAGACACACTCAAATGATCTAAATCAATGAAGAATGTACCCAGTTTTAGAAACTATAGCAAAGAACCTTGAATAGGGCTAGTGCTACACCTATGTTTTAGTCATAATATATAATGGTAGTTTAGATATTTGAAGAGTAATTACATTTTCTAAAATCACTTTTCACATATTGCCACCATCCACTTTAGGTCAGCTCTATTGGGTAAAGTTCTCCGCATCGATGTGGATGACAATGAGAGAGGGCCATTGTACAGAATTCCTCCAGATAACCCCTTCATACAAGAGCGAGGGGCACGACCTGAGATTTATGCTTACGGTGTCCGCAATATGTGGAGGTGCTCTGTGGACCGGGGCGACCCTCGCAACAAAGAGGGCAAAGGGCGTATCTTCTGTGGGGATGTGGGCCAGAACAAGTTCGAAGAGATCGACATCATCGAGAAAGGGCGAAACTACGGCTGGAGAGCCAAAGAGGGTTTCTCCTGCTACGACAAGAAGCTGTGTGCCAACAGCTCACTAGGTAGGCATACTCTACAGTGAAATGGTAGCACACCCGTGGTAACCTCCTTAAACTCCAGACTACAGAACTGGAGTTATTCATCACAGACACACACCATGGCAGCTCTCTGCACAAACTAGTGTAAATTTTCCTGTCTGGATGAAATCAGCTTCTGTCATGTTATGTTTGAAAGAGAGACTGCAGGGTCTTGGCCCTTGGTAGAAATGGTGACCAGTGTTCTGGTGCTGCCACAAAGCAAAGGACATGAACTCATTATTACAACTAATTCAATTGAAACACATGTAAGAGGGAATATTGAAAGCAAAATTTGACCATCATCTACCATAGAGCATTTTAATTTTTGTAACCTCAAGTAATCATGTTGTCACACTAGACAGTTAGATAATCAATGACCATGACCTACTTGCCTAACTTAAATTATTTTAATGCATCACCAGTTACTTCAAAAGCACATTGTTAGTTGGAACTGCATTGTTCTCTGCACAGTATATCACCGTTATCAAGGCAATTAAGTGTGACTGCCATACTAGTTTCCAATATTTTCCAAAAAATACTTCACTTTTCAGTTGTACCCCGCACTTACAGCATTCAGATTTTATTTGGGTGTGTAATCATTCAGCATAATCATAGGAACTTTAAAATAGTTGGACTTCTTCCTATAATACATATTTAGCTTCCAAAACTATTTTTCACTACTTTCACCTTACTAATAAAAGCAAGTTTTATCAGGTCAACAAGATGCTTCATTGGGAAGAAATGGCTAACAAAGATGGAGAAACTCAGTAATACCAATAATAACTTTTCAGTTTCTTCACAGATGATGTCCTCCCTATTTATGCATACCCTCACAAGATGGGGAAGTCAGTGACTGGTGGCTATGTGTACCGCGGCTGTGAATACCCCAATCTGAATGGCATGTACATATTTGGAGACTTTATGAGTGGGTAAGCTTTAATCTAGTAAATAGTATATTTTCTTTACACAATAACACTAACCTCTAAAGCTTGCCTTTTTGTTAAAAAGGGTATTAAGACATTATTAAAGAATGGTACCAATATGATGTCAGACATAAACTTTGGGCCATTCTATACAATGAAAACTTTTGCTTTTTTTTTTTTTTTTTTTACTTTAAGTACGTTTTACCTCTGTTGTTTAAGAAAAGTTTGAATGCAGGACTTTTACAGTAGACTATTCTCACACTGTGATACTGATACAAAATTAGATTTAAGACAGAGAGTATGTCTTCCATTTCTGGTCATGTTGAAGAGGAGGTTGTGGCTCATGTTATCTTTGGCGAGACCTGAAAGTTGGATTGTTTGTTTTTCGGTTTGTCTGACCATCTGTCCTATTCTCAGCAATAAAATATCTCAAGAACACCTGGAGGTAATCAAATTTGGCATGAACATCCATTTGGACACAATGATTAACTAGTAATTTAACTAGTAATTTACTGGTTAAAGCTCACTGTGACCTCATCTCTTGCATTCTTGTAAATGCAATGTCTCAAGAACACCTCAAGGGAATTGGACTCAATAACGAACTGATTAGAATTAATAAAGATAATTCCAGTTTGACATGTAGATTATCTTTGATGTAATATAATTTGGTTATGCTCTACACACAACATCAGTGTAGGAAATACTTGTTGCTAAGGTATAGAAGTTCAGATAACTCTCCATCATGAAGTGCACTGCACATTAGAGATTGAAGATTTTATTCCTTTTCCAGGCGTTTGATGAGTCTCCAGGAGGACAGAAACACAAGGCAATGGAAATACAATGAGATCTGTATGGGGATGGGCCTGACCTGTGCCTTCCCTGGGCTCATCAACAACTACCACCAGTACATCATCTCCTTTGCAGAGGATGAAGCTGGTAATGCATGCACACCCTCAAACCCAGAATATGTCTTGAGTTTGCACTAGCTCTAATTTGGAAATATGATTTCCTGTGCAATGTCTGCCTGATGTAATGCTTTGTTTGTCTTTCCATCAGGCGAGCTGTACTTCATGTCAACTGGAATACCGAGCGCTACGTCACCTTCAGGAGTCATTTATAAAATAGTGGACCCTTCAAGGTGAGTATTAAGGACACTGTGTGTATACTGTACTGGTGTGCTGCAGCTACATATTCCTGTCTTTTGATAGAAGGTGTAGGCTATGACAAAGAAATGACTGTCTGTAGTCTTTTCCAGCATCACTGTCCCTGACTTTAGTTCATTTTCAGTAGAACATGTGTAATGGTAGTTTCATGCATGCATACACATGTACATGCATACAAATAAGAACCACCAATCAATTCAACACTTTAGATTTGACCGACAAATCCTGTTCATACAGATCAGGTACAAGATGGTTTAGTCCATTATAGCCACTTCTAGGGGTGATTTGGAATAGTCCAAGTTGCAGCAATAATAGGGTTTCATAGAGTGATTCATATGATGATTACTTTGCTTCTTTCTTACTTCATCATTACACAAAGAAAACTTTTGCCCTGTACAGTGTCTGCACACTGTGTGAAGAGTATTTACTATTTCGATTTCTTGGAATTGGATATGTCTGACACACATCTGTTCATAATTACAAACACAGGCATGTCATTCTTCTCAGTGAGCCTGAGGGATGTGCAGTATCATGATCATTCTTGGCCTGGAAGTGAGCTTAGATCTGTGTTTTCTCAGTGCTGGTGGGATAACTTTTGCTGAATGTGGAGGTTATACTGCCTGTCTCTGTTTTGGTAAAGGAGGGGAAATGAAGCAGTGTTGGCAGTAGTGTGAAAGGCCTGCCATCCTAAATCTCCCTTCTCTGACATTGCTTCAGACAGCTTTTGGCTCTTGCTGCGTTTCTCTCAGCAGTAGACGGTTGTGTCACTTAATTTGTTTCCCAGCCATCAAGCTCATTTAAGTGTTCCTCGCCACTGTTGTGACTTGAGTTGGAAATTAAATATATATCACAGGACCACAGTTTTTTCTGTCCACCTGCTTGTATTCTGGCTTCTCTAATGTGCAAGAATGTTTCGTTGTGTTTTATTTTCAGGCGTGCTCCACCAAGACAATGCCACTATGACCCTCTTCCTGTCAGAGTGAAAAGTAACCTCATCAAGTTTGTTCCCCAAGAAAGTAAGTCCACTTCCAAACACTATGACCTCAATACTGACTACAAAACAATTTAAATCTGACATTATAAGCCTCTAGTCGAAAGGTCGATTGCTTGATCGATATGTTTTTGTCCGACCAAATACTAATTGGTCTGACAATCACTGATGTTACTTTACCGAGGCCGTGTTTCCACCAAAGCATTTCATTTCCTAGCTGAAAAATGACGGTTGTTGTTGAGCACTTGTGTCTTTCCTCTTTTCCTCTTTTCCTCTCTTAAATTTTTAAGTTCAATGAATTTCTTTTAACTGAGGAAAAGCGCACAGTGCACACTTTTTTTTCAAATGATACAATCGAGATCACATTTATTTTTACTCGAGGCATTCCACTTGCCTGAACACAGAGTTTACTTGCTCTGGTGTTATTGTGAGCCCTGTAAAAGAAAAAAAAAATGCTTTGGTAGACTCACAACACTTCCAGGTAGAGTGGCCTGTGGGGATTTAGTTAACCTAGAGATAATGTGCAGTTTTTTTTACCCCAATCTATGAATCAATTAGTTGAGGAGTAGGTAGAATTTCAATCAGTCAAAATTTTCTTTGGTTCAATAAAGCCCTAGACATAAAGTTGTTTATACTCTTGGTCTCATATTTTTTCATTGTCCTCACATTAGCATTAATCGGCCTTGACCCACCAAACAAAATTGAGCCTGACCCACAACCTACAGAGTCCTACGACTGGCTCCAAGAGCTTATTGATCTTCTAGGACAAGACCTGACCACCGCTTCGCCAACCACAACTACTACCAAATCACCCAGAAATTCAAGGCGGAAAAACAGACGAAGAAAGGGCAAATCCAGAGCAGAGAGTACGCCTGAGCTCCAGAACGGAATGGTGAGGCTGGTTGGGGATGACCAAGGCCGCAGTGACCGTGGACGGGTGGAGATCTACGTTAACGGGGCATGGGGCACTGTGTGCGATGACCTATGGACCACCAAGAACGCTGCAGTGGTTTGCCGACAGCTGGGTTTCAGGCATGCTCTGAAGGCAGCCAAGAACTCAGAGTTTGGGGAGGGAAGGGATCTGCCCATTCTTTTGGATGATGTTCAGTGTGAAGGTACAGAGTCCAGCCTGCTGGACTGCAAACATGCTGGTGTGGGGATAAATAACTGTGCCCATTATGAAGACGCCGGGGTGATCTGTGGTAACTCAGACTACGTTGTAGAAGTCTAAATGTTTGACTACTATGAAATCAGAGCTAATGATCACCAACTAAACCTGTTGTCGTAAAAATGCACCCTGAATTTAACAGCTGGTATTTTTATTTTACTCTTGATGGATAACTTTCTAATTCCCATGAATGAGCGCACCAAACAGACCACATAACTTTGTGCCATCATATTTCCAGCAGTGGCAGTGGAGTTAAATAGCATAAATATGGTCTAAAATTGCTGTTCTTTGTTGTTAGTCCATCACAATATAAAAGGAAAAGGGGAAATCTTGTATAAACCACAATACAATGTGCTTTGAACAAGGGACTAATTGTTCTCATAGAACACACAGGTGAATGCAAAAAAAAAAAAAAAAAAAAAAGGAAATTGCAATCTAAAGCAGGAAATGATGCAGATTTTATGGAAACTTGGAGTACCAACAAGGACAATCCTTTTAATTAAAGCATTCCAGAGGTTATTTATGAGATAAGCTAACAGCTGGAATGCATTGATGATATCTAACACTGTAACCATATCTAAAGGTGGGGTTTTCCTTCAGTAATGTTTTACTTGGCCATTAGTGGCACATAGCCTTTTCTCAAAGCTGAATGATAATGTTTATTGTTAATTTTCCATCTCCGACTTGATTGTTTAATTTGAATGTATGTTTGGCACTATTGCATTAAGTCTTTGCCCTCTGAGTAATTTGTTGTGGTAACAAATTTGACAATTAGTGTCTGAATGTCATAGTTCCTGGTGAATGCTCACTGCCCACTGAATGAATGTATGTTTGTATCATGATGTTATTGTTTTAGTAAATGGTTTTAATAAAAGATTACTAGTCGTAACTGGTTTCCTCTTACACTTGTACCAAACTTGACATTTTAGAGTAGAGTTTCATAAATAGTGTATTTTTTAAAAAAGAGAGGGTAACAGTTTCTAAACATTTTTTTTTTTCACAAATGCGCCTTTTTGTCAATCAAGCAAAATAACAAAAGCATTATAATATCATGCCACCAAAATTTAAGGACATGTTTCCAAAGCTTTTTGGCTTTTTTATGTTGTGCACGCTTTCATGTTGAAACATGAAAGCGTGCACATCCCACAAAACATTAGCACACCATAAACTCTGTAATGTAACACTAACATTACATTTGCTGAAATGATATCTGTACATTTTGTTATTTTATAACATTAATTACTAACAGAAGAGCATGCAGCCCTGCTGACGTGCCATTTAGCTGTCTTTCTTAGGCTTTTAACCATATGACTTAGATTGTCAGGTATAGATGCACTCATTTTATCGTTTTTAGTATTTCACAAGATAAAAAATAACCGAAGAAATGGCCTTAAAATAAGACCATTCCTACATCCTCTGTGATTGCACGATTTTGAGTAAATACCAAGACAAACAAAGTCTAAATGACAGCTCTTTTATTCTAACCAGTCAGTGCTTGTTTGAGGAATCTGTTCTCTGTGTTGTGAAGGTCATTGATATGCTGAGCAGCAAATCTCAGGAGCTGGAGCCAGGCTTGACCACCCTACAGCCTGCCAATGTGTGGCCCCTGCCTTCTTCTCGCCCCGATTCTCTGTACCCAACCGGATAGTGGCCCAGAATCCCCTAAATTTCTTCAGTCTGTGTGTGCCACAGGGGGACTTAAGTTGATGACAGTACAAGATGGACACATCCACATAGTATCAAGGACAACACAATAAAGTTTAGTACTTATAGAAGTTGTAATCTTTGATGTAAAGACAACAGAGATGTAAGAGTCCAGGTGAATGGGTGGAATCACACTTTAAACTAACCAACACAGTTAATACAAATATCATCAGCTGCTCAAACTTTTGCTAGAGCACTTTTTGAGTCACTATCTCAATGAATATTGTATAGAACTGTATTGAGCTATTTCTACCATTTGGTTTAGGTAGGCTATGTTGTCAGATGTCATTGTGTCTTTAAAAAAATGACTTCAGTTTGCCTCCTACGGGAAGTTGGTTACAAAAAAGTTACAGGGTGTTGAAAATTGATTTTCTAAAAACTTGGCAAACCCAATTTCATTTTATACCGATATTCTTTTAGTATTTTGTTTGATATTTTTTGTTACTAGATTCATAATCATTTGTGATTATTAATAATTTTTTTTTTTAAATATTATTTTGTTTTTTATCTGCTTTTTGTATGAATTTACTTTTATTTTCAGATTTGTATTATATAACATTGATAATTTGTCATTTAACATATATTTTAGTGTCTATTTTTGTTTCTCTATTTTTATATGTTTATTGTATAAAGTGTATAAAGGGGTGGCACGGTGGCTTTGTGGTTAGCACTGTTGCTTCACAGTTCCAACTGGTTCGAATCCCAGTTGGAACAGGGTTTGGTCCGGGCGGGGGCCCTTCTGTGCGGAGTTTGCATGTTCTCCCTGTGTCTGCGTGGGTTCTCTCCGGGGTCTCCGGCTTCCTCCCACAGTCCAAAGACATGCAGCTCAGGTTAAGTGGTGACTCTAACTTGCCCCTAGGTGTGACTGTGAGTGTGTATGGTTGTTTGTCTATATGTGTCGGCCCTGCAATGGTCTGGCGAACTGTTCAGGGTGTACCCCGCCTTCCATACAATGACAGCTGGGATTGGCTCCAGCCCCCCCATGACCCTTACAAGGACAAGCGGTTACAGAAAATGAAATATATAAAGTTACTTTTATTTTTAGATTTCTATTATATACTTTTGCACTTTTTACAATGCATAACACTTCTTTGCTTAATAAATTGATGCATTTTGTTAACATATTCTACAGTCTATAATGCATCTTTTTTTGTGCAAAGGCATTTTTTTAGTGTGGCTGTTAAAGGATTAAAGAAGTAGGGAGCAGCCAACATGCCCTCATTTTTAAAAATGTCCCCTCTCCGTTGGTTTGAAATGTCATTTGGTCCTCACTATTTGACAAGTACAAGGATGCACTCTCACACACAAGCAAAAAACAGAGGAAAAGCCAACTAAACACAAGGGAGTGTATCACAGTCATGGCCATCCTTATATTTTTGCGACAGCTGGCTACAGTAGGTGTGACATAGCACCAGGTGGCAGTGTTGTTTCATCCTAACAGAGACTTCTGGACAGTTTGTAATTGGGGTAGTTCGACTAGTTGAGGGCAGGACAATTCGACTTGTGTTTGCCTTTCCTATAAGAAGAGGACATAAGAAGTAACAGATGCTTTGAAAGATTGCTTGTATTAATAATTCAAGTGTAGTCTTTGTGCCAGTCTGCCGCCCAGATGGTACACTGTTTAATTCTTTGCAAAAAGGGCATGAAACCTTAATGATATTGAATTCTTTGTATACTTAACATAAATCTCTCTGGAAATCATCACGGGGCTGAAACACAAGGTGTTTAGCTTTCAAGTACAACTTTGGTATCTGCAGAACGTCAGCTCTCCAGGAGTTAAGAAAAACTGCCCTGTTTTCAGCAGAACTAACAAGCATTTATCACATCAGCCTGTGCTGTTTGAAAGGGTCCAAGATCTTTTTAGCCCACTGAGGACCCTTTAATCCTTTAATTGAAGTGAAAACATGAAGATCACCAAAAGTGGATTTAAGAGGGTTTCACTTTAAAACATGTAACAAACCTTGTGAGGGTCTGTGGCTTGTGGTGTGCAACCTCAGAACCGCCGCTTGCTGCCATTTCTGAGGCCCTGAAAGGCCTCCTGTCAGCAGAACATGATCCCAATTCACTCCTGATATCACTCAGGAACACAAGCAGATGATGGCCTCACTCTTTCTTTTTTTGGTCAGACTCAATAAACATTTTCTATCATGCTTTAAGTAAAGCAAGAACAAATTTAATTTCCAACATGTCTTCAGTAGCATTGTTTTTTCTATCTAATCTATTTTTATTCGGTTAAATGTAACTTGTTTGACTGTAAAAATGTCTATTTTATGTATACATTTTAAAGAAAAAGTTAAATTTTGCAAAAACTCTTGTGTTTTTTAAGTACAATAGATAAACTCTGTGTCAGAGTCTCAAAGTCTAGACCTCCTGCATGTCTTGTCTTTCCCTCTCCTCCCAAATATTAGCTTCCGCACCCCCACCTCTCTCTCTCGCTCTCTCTGCCTAAGTCGGCTGGAGTGGCATCCCGGCTCCACAGGGAACGCCGAGAATTTTCACCTCCTCCTGTCAGGGTTGATTATCAGTGGAGCCATCAAAGTGTGTGTGTGTGTGTGTGTGTGTGTGTGTGTGCGTGCGTGTGTGTGTGTGTGTGTATGTGTGTGTGTGTGTGAGAGAGAGTGTGTTTTAGCCCAGCATATGCTCATTACAAAACATATGGGCACATTTGTTGTTATTAACATTCCTTTCTTTATGAAAATAATCAACAAGAATGATATGCATGTTGTTAAATTATGGCATGTATAGTCTGCACCTTATGCGAAGACTGTTTTGTTTTGCCTCATAATGGCACTTTTCATACAAACATTTATAATGTTATTATTCATCAATACAATGTGTTTTCAACAAAGTAGTTGACTGGCCTTTACATGGCATCATGCAGGTCACATGGCATAAGTGTGGTATAATGTATGAAAAATGTATGAGAGTGCATCTCAGTCATAATATATTGTCAAAAAAAAGATCAGAAAGTCATAGTATAGTATGTCGTCCAAAAATTGATTTAAAAAAAGCCATTATATAATATGTCAACCAATAAAAACTTGTTATGCATGACAAATATCATTATATCATTAATGTTTATGCTCATTTCATGTCAAATGTACGTTTTACAGTGTTTTATTGTATTTTGTTTAAATTTAAAACAGTGTGCCGGATTTAGGGGGGCTATATTGGATTAAATGGAATATAACTAGCTTACATAATAACTGTTTTTTCATTAGTTTATAATCACATGAAACTAATAATCATGTTACTATCAGATTATATCATATATAATCATATTACTTTAGAATGAGCCATTTATGTCTATATACAGAACTTGTCCTTTTATATGGAGTTCCCTATGTTGTTTCTACAGTAGCCCAGAAGAGACAAATCAAACACTGGCTTTAGATAGGGCCTGACACAGCAGACCTTTAGCACGTACTGGAGGATTTTGTTGACAATTGGAAATATTTTCAGACTATTAAAAGAAAACATGCTTTAATAGTGTGTATTTGGCTACCATATACCACTTTTAAACCAACATGGAACTGGTTCCATTACAGTTTCTGCATCTAATTTTGATTTGTTTTTAGCACTTTAGCAAAAAAAAAATTAATTGGTCTGAAATGCAAAAAGTTGGTTCCCAACTGTAACCAAAAAGTAGCAGGTTTCTTGACCTCGAGTGCAAACTGTGACAATATCAGAGGCTGTGTCATATTCTACATGTTGGAAATAGAGGACAGAGAAGGCAAGAAAAGAGAAGTTAAGTTAGAAATCATCAGATAAAAAAGAGTGAGCAGTGGTCTCATTAATAGTTGATTTGTGCTTGCAGGTAATCAATTTAATCCAGGATTTTGCCTCTACTGTTTGTTTTTTTCTATTGATTAGACATCCTTTATTACCAAGATCACCAACATGCCAAGAATTCTTCAAGAACTAGAGATCATTAGGTGTAAAAGGGGTCATAGTGCTTTAGATTTTGTTGAACTACTAAAAACATATAATATGCTGAATATACGCAGATGCCACACTCTAATTTTGCAACTTTTCCTAATGATTCAAGGCCATAAAAGAGTGAGAACTCAAACTTGCTATGTCTAAAAATAAACTATATTGAATAAAATGGTTAAAATACAAATGAGTATAAAGAATAATGAAAGACTATAAAAGTAGTAAATTCTACTCCTCTCTGGAACAACCATAGAGCCGAGACACAATTTAGCGAGCAGCCTTTAGATGGAGTTCAAGATAGTTGCACTCTGCTTCTAATAGAGTATTGGCTTACCCTTGGCCTCACACACACATTTTCACTATGGTCTTTTCCATTCACAGGTCCCTCCATATGGACAGGAGCCGTCTATTAATAGGCGGAGAGGTGACCGACACCATCGGGTCATTGAGCAGAGATGGAGGCTCCAACCGGGAGCTACTTGGTCTCCTCAGTCTTGTCTTCCCCCCCACCATCCTCTCACAGCTTTGGGTCTCTGACTTGTGTCAACACCCCAACACCCACCAGAACCAGTAAGTAATACATCTAAACCCAAAAAGAACTCTGAATAGGTCTTTAATATCATCAGTGCCATTTTGGCAACTCCTCAAACATGATCCCCTCCTTCAGATGGGCTATCCTAAAATTGGAGTCAAAATTTCCTGCATGAAGGCCTCCGAGTGCTAAGGGAAGCCACATAATGCTTGACACCAGCTACGGTTACTCAAACCAAACAACTTATACCCCTCTAAGAGTTCCTGCGAATGGTGTGAACAGCACAGCATAATTTTAAACCATCGATGTAACATGGAAAGGCACATAACCACAGTGGGAAATAACCTTCCTATCAGACTGGAGAAGTATTTTTGGATTGGACTTACAGGATGTGGAAGAGTTTTATGTAAAGTGAAGCCCCCTTTCCTCAGTTAGCCCCTCTCAGCTTGTTGTGGAAAAGAATTCGGATGTTCTTTCTTTTCCAAAGCCGCGATTGAACATGTGCAACTCTGAGTCCAAGTTTTTGCCCTCAATGCATTTATTTTGGCGAGTCAAACCTATATGTTGTCACGCACATAAAATAAAGATGAAAGCCCTCGAGTGATTTGCAGGAGTTTGTGTTTCGCTGGTAGCCTCATTTCCAGTCCACTCAATCAATGGAGGCAAAGACGCAACAGCACGTTCTGTCAACTCATGACCTGTCTCTGTGTACACTCACATGTCTCCTCTATGTCCTCCTCAAGACGCCTTAATAGACCTCAGATGGTAAACGTTCTTTTTCTTTCGATTCCGTGGTGTACCTTCTAAGTTCACATTTTCCTGGAAAACTACGAGCTCGCCAGCATCGCAAAGCCTTGTTTCTCTGTTCATTCAGGCACATTGTACTCCAATGACCCTTGACCGCTGTAAAAGCTGGACAAACACAGGAACTCAAAGCAAAGATAATGAGGATAAACAGCGCAGGCACTCAGTGTGTGTGTGTGTGTGTGTGTGTGTGTGTGTGTGTGTGTGTGTGTGAGCAGATCGACTGAGTGAGTGTGTGGGCTCACTGATAACCTCTTGAGAAAACAAGGTTTTATGAAGTAAATAGTCCACTAGACAATGAGCTAACCTTCAATGGACACAGTCCACCTGTGGAGATATAAGTTCTCGGGTACAAAGTGAAGGGCAACACAAGTTGTCTGAGAGCAATCGGAGGTCAACTCCCTCTAATGAGACTCTTTTCCCCCAAAAGTTCAGGAGATAGAGAAATTTAAAAATCCAGTTCTTCAAAAGACCAGATTTCTATGTCCTTTCCCAAGAAGTAGGGTAAAATATTAAATTTATAGACAAGTTTTCACTGATATGTTTAGTTTTTATACCATTTTTCTGTTCTATTTTCTAATGTTGCTATGTCTCTCAATCAGCCTCTGATGTTAAAGAGTTCTAAAGGACGTTTTGTCAAATCAGCAGTGTTCAACGCAGCAAATTCCTTCGTCATAGTTTTCCCTGGGTTTTCTTGAGGACAGGATATGGCCGAGGAAACTAAATCAGAACCAGCCTGTGAGCAGTGTAAGGGCTTCTGGATTCCAGAGAAACAGCAATAGCATCCCAGAGGTAACTGGGAACTAAACTTCTCTTAGGCTCCATTTTTCTTCAATACTTTAGAATTATAGAAGAATCACCTTCAGCCAAATATGGATATCCAAAATTTTGCCTCTTAAAGTTTCATTTGCTAAAGGTTTCTTAAATGCAGTTGTGCACCAAAAAGTGTATTTGAATAGTTTTTTGTCATTTAGGTGGAAATTGTATGGACTTACATCAATTAACCAGAGACTTACCATAACTTTATCATCAACTTTATCATGACCACTGTGCCTAACACAAACCTAAATCCAAACCTTAACCCAAAAAGTTTTACACCTAAAAAAAATGCCATGATTGTGGGGGCAGCTTTTTGTCCCCAGGAAAAAAAGGGTAAGTTTTTGCTGTTGTGTGTTGAATAAATACAAACAAGTTTCAAGTTTTGCCTTTGTGTGAAGAACAACCTTTCTACTTTCTACATATGCTTAATTTCCTATCAGGATCTACGTTAAAGTTTTTCTGAGGCTTTGATTTTTAATTATATTTAATTGAATAAATTATTATAATTATAAAGTTATTATTTATTCATTTATCATTTAGAATTTTATTTTTTATTGTATTATATATATTTATATGTATTATATATATATAATCATAAATCTATCTATCTATCTATCTATCTATCTATCTATCTATCTATCTATTATTATTATTATTATTTTATTTATTTTAATTATTATTCTCAATGTTTAAGAGTTTGCTATGCTAACCTCTGGATTAGCATTCTTGTGAGAATTACACCCAACTCTGCAGTTCTATGAAACATTTTAACATCTTTAAGTTGTTTTAGTTTTTCCAGTCCCAGATAATATTTCATTTTCACCACTCTTGTCAACCTAGTTTCCAGCAGCAGCAGCAGGCAGCTGTTTTCAATGAGAAGGCTCTGATAAACTCACTGTACACCACATGCTCAGCAGCAACTAGCAAACAGCCACAGTTAGAGACTATCCAGTGAACAAAGTGGAGCATTTATCTGCTAATAAGCCAGCTGATTTTCTCCGCAGTTGGTGGACACTAAAAACAGAGCTAAAAGGTTGTAAAGAGTGGACTTTCAAGTGTCAAGTACAAAGAAACACCTAAAAATGAATTCTTATTTTGCTTTCTATATGCTAAATGTGTAAAAAGCCAATAAATTGTTTGCTAACACATTAGCTATATCAACTGGCAATTTACATGCAAGTATTTTGCACTAAGTAGCCAAAAAACAGACTTGTGCTATTTTAAAACAGAAATCAAAGTGTTTCTGTTTGATTCTCTTGTAACTCAAGTCCTATCAACTGTCAATACTTTACTGTTTAAGGCATCTCTCTCAGTCTGTCTGTAGAACAAACTCTATAAACTTTTGCTACATTATTTTAAACTTGAGCAAATTGTCTTGTCTTATTGTCTATGTTTTTCCCCCACATTTTCAAAAGAAATCAAACCAATTTTCTCAATTTTAAGAGTTTTAAATGCTTGTAAAAGGTGTATGAATGCAGCACAGGCAAACTGATGTTGATCCAGGTTTTGAAAGGGTTAACAATGTAAATTTGCTTGCTGTTTTGCATTTCTACACCAAGGACACTGGTGTAGAAATATAATATAATATAACAAATATAATATAATATAATATAATATAATATATATAATATATATAAATATAATATAATATAATATAATATAATATAATATAATATAATATAATATAATATAATATAATAAATATAATATAATATAATATAATATAATATAATATAATATATACCCCCCCTCCCCCAATACACACACACAGGGCCTACACATATATGTGCATATTTGCATGTCTATACATCCAGGCAAACACCTGACATTCTTTGTGGCTGAGTTGATTTTGGCGAGTGAAAGGAGAGCGGTTGGGACTATGACATGGTATGGTATGACATCACCATGATGGCCTCTTATTTGCTTTACTTCTCTCCATCATCTCCTCTCTCTTCTTCTTACCAAGAAGAAAAAAAAACAAATTTCCACTGCTGGGAATGAGCTTGGACTTCCTCAGTTCTAGAGGGAATTGTGCTCCCAGACGGGCATCACATTCATTTGACTGATTCTTTTTCTTTCTTTCTTTCTTTCTTTCTTTCAGATATTGTCTGATTTTAATTAAAGTTGTGTTTCTTTTACACAAAACTTTACAGATAAAGGCTAGACCCATCTGCATAAAAGCATTGATCATTTTTTGCAGTCAAACTGGCATTTTAATCCTTCTCACTTTTTGTCTGTTTTTGCATATTTTTTCCCCCTATTTTAAGAATATAAAACCACTTTTTGTGTGTGTGTTAAGAGAGACAGGAAAGGTGGGACAGAGAAGGGGGAATGACACACAGCAAAGGGTCACAAGCCGTTATTGTTTTAGCTTGTCATTGCTGTGTTCTGCTGCTTTTTAGCCCCCAACAATGATGTTTTTTCCAGCAGCCCCCACCTCATTTTATAGCAGCTTTGTAACCCTGAAACATTGGTGTTTTTTTAGATTGTTTGTTTGTTTGTTTGTTATTGAGATTTTGCTGTGTTTCTTGCCATTTTAAGCCAAAACATTATCTTTTCCTATCCATAGTCAAGTGGTTTTTGTGCCCAAACTTAACCATACGTCAACCACAGCACTGCTGAAACATAAAGTTTCAACATTTTCACCACATAATAATGAACAAATGTAATGTATTTATGGTTTTCAGCATTGCTTACATTTTTACCTGGAAGTTGGGTTACCAAGAGTATTAGAGACATGATGGCCTGGCACAGCCCAGTGGCTACCTTCCACTGGCCGAACAGCTAACTTCCAGTTTGGCTAGTTGTGACTCCCCCCAAAAAATATTTCCACTCCTTCACAAACATCTCTCTCCCCATCAAGTCTATGGGAAAAAGTCTTGTTGGGCCCTGTGGAATCAGGTGACGGACCCAGACAGTGTACTTCTACTTGAGGCCACTATGTAAATTTGGCTTCAAAGCCCAGTGCTGTTCTCATGGGCTCGGTCAGCACTGATTCCCACCAGACATTACTCCATGTTTGTTATTTTAACATCTGCTGAGCTTTCGCTGCCAAAAGTAATTAAAACTTCAGTTCATTCTTTTTCAGTATTTGCAGTATTATATATTTATGTTAATGCCATTAAAGAAGATAAGTTGTCACTCTTCTGCCATAAACTCACCGCCTCTACCTGCCACTACTACTGTACAGCCAGACAGAAGCAACAGTGTATGTTTGTGGTGTGTGTGTGTGTGTGTGTGTGTGTGTGTGGCAGTGGTTTGTGTGTGCCGGTGTGTTAGTTCAGTAAATAGTGGCCTTTGAGCTCTGTGAGCCGCTCGGGTCCTGGTTGGATAACCTGCCAGAGAGGAAACAACATGTCTTTTCATGACACAGAACTACCAAGAGACAGTTAATGTCTTATGATTAATGCTTATGTGCTTATCTGGCGTTTCTTTTAAGCTCCATATTGTGGAAACAACTTCTTACTCTTGGCCTGAGAAGCACTATATGGACTATACGTAAAGATATTATGGCTCCCTGCTGATATGCCTTGCAGCTGCACTTTTGGCCCACACAGTGTACTAGTGATGTGGCAGTAAATCCCAAAGTAAACAATAACGGCCACGCGGTGATCATCATAAGGCACACAGACCCCAACTGAAATATAAATCAGTTACAGCTCCAGAAAAGTATTAATTTATGACTTCACCCTTTTACAGTCTTTTTCTCACAGTCTTTCATCAGTTTTTACAGCTTGCTCCAATGCAGATTTTTGAGTTATCCTTATTAAGTATATTTCCCTTAATCAAAAAAAAATCCACACTAAAGTCTACAATGCCTATAACATTGTCAAATATATCTTCAGACTTCATTTCCAGTACTACACTGAAGCTTCACCTCTTTTACAGTAGATGCAGAGGAACACCTAAAGCATAAGATGTAGATGTGGAAGTCCACTAACAAAGAACTAACATTTGACGAGTTAGGATGGGAATGTGTTCGTTTTATAAGACAAGTACAAGAACTGAAAGACAAGACGTTAAATTTGGACTCTCATTTATTACTATTAACACGCAGGCTGGATGTAAAGGTATTAGCTGGACATCCATTCATACATCCACACACCTCCCCTCAAGAATCCCCTCGACAACTTAGACAAGCTTTTTCACACTGTTCCATATTTCCTTTAACAGATATTATTTTCTTTGTGCATGAGAGATAAAGATTTTATGTTGAATTTTTGTTTTTATTTGTGATAAATTTGCTCTATAAACTGCACAGTATACACACAGTATGCTCTATTCTTAGAGCCTCCACTGAATGTGCATCTTGATATAGAAAAGCAGCTAAAATAAAAGCATACAACTTTATGGTAACATAAATGCAACTTGTTTGGTCAACTTAAAAAATTGGATAATCTACTATACTATAATCTAAATTAATTAATTAATTAATTAATTAATAGATAAATAAAATGAATCCTTCTCAAGTAGAACACATAGAAAAGATTTATTATTATAAAAAGTATCCGTTTGGTTTGCCTTGGGAAAAAAAAACTCTTTAATTTATCATCTGATTGGATGTGGTAAATGTGTTGTTAGTTCCACTATCCATATGTTCATGATGGTTTTCTGAGAGGGATTCGTGTAATTATTTGAAAGTTAATTAACAACAATCATTTTGAGATTTTACAACACAATGTCAGAAAAAATCAATCAATAAAATCCAGTGGGGGGTGGGGGGGGGTGGGGTGCATTTTTAAGATATTTTGATACTAATTAAGGCCATTAGATTAATGAATTCAATGCCATTTAAGACTTTTTAGGGATCTGCTGGGGCCCTGATCCATCCATCCATCTCTTCCTCCATTCATCAACCAGGGCACAACCTGAACTAATCTGGTTTTTGTTCCCTCCTCCTATGTTATTTTGTCATTAATCTTTTTTTTTAGATTTATTTTATGGTCATCTTTTACCTTTCTCTATTCCTTCCTCTTTTTTCTCTTTCCTCCTTACCTCCTGACAATTTATAAATTGCTGGATCTTTCTACTTTGTGAGAGTTAAAATGCCCGGTCATTACAAAGCATCATGGCTACTACATTTTGCTTAATAACTATGCTTAAAGGAGATATCCTGGAGGTGTCATATGCTGAATACATGCCAATTTGACATAAAAGTAAAACTTTGACAGCACAGCAATCAACTGCCAGTGAAATGACAGATTTGTGTTCTGATTTGTACAGTGTAACTTAAAAATGTTTTATTGGGACTGAAGGAGCTACATGTCAAGAACAATGTCAGTGGTTTGCATGTTTGACCATCTGAATTTTTTTTTTTCACAACAGTTTTGATTGAAGTTATCAGTGTTCCAAGTCAGTATAATAAGCTGTGGGTAATAGAGCCCTGATCCTAGGTGTTAATGTAGTTTGATGTAGAACCAGTTTCACAGGTGTTACAAATGAAGACATTGATTGTCCAGCTTAATCAGGTTGTGATAAGGGACCACTATGACATTCCAAGCATGAAGACGTTCTCAGACTTAAAACAACTGAGTAAGTTCGTTATGCATTTGCACTTAATAACCAAGTGTTTGTGGCAGTTACTTTCATCCTCTTAAAAATAGTTACTTATCATGTGTAGTTTGGGGTAGGCTAACACACAAACAAGCAGATGACACAGAGGTAGCTACTAGCTAACATGGCGCAAACATCACCAGGATAGCTCTCCATTGCTATGTGTCCAACCACTGCAGGCCTGCTTTTTTGGCTGGGCATCAAATATGTGTTCAGTGCTTGCTGTAGCTGGGTTAGGATCATCTAGCATAGCTGACAATATCAATTTATTTTATTTTTTTGTACCTTTTAAATGAGCCTTGAAATGGCAAGCTTAAGCAGCTAATGCTACATGGCATTAGCGCTACCAATGGTGTGATGGCCAAAGTTCACGCTGACATTAATACTGGTATGGCCAATTAGCAGCGAATGCAACATTGTATTATTTTACCTACCATAGCCTTGTGGTGGTCAAAATTAGCAGCTAACATAAATAGTGTGTATTTCATGATGGTAGGTCTAAAGACAAAAAACACCAACTAATATTGTTAACCTTATCACATTTTTATTAAACATTACTACTAGGATGTTTAAAACAGCAGCTAACATTTGTTATTTTGTTCTCCTTACAACCTTAGCAGCTACAGCCACAGACTTATGAGCATAGTGATGAACAAATTGTAGGTGAATGTTTGCCTGGGACATGTAAATTTATCATTTTTCCAATGTTTTTTTAATCATGTTATTGACCCTAATGGGTTATCATAATGGTCACCATAATGCTATATTGCCATGGCAAATGGTAATGACAATTTCTGTCATCTTTTGTTCCAAACAATGTCTCCAAGCTGGATTTGCTGGTTGTCTTTGTGGTCATCAAACTTTGGCACTGAATTGGAGAGATCTAAAGGTGGTTCTGACTAAAAAGCCTGTCATGGAGCTGAGATATTGATCTACTTGATGTCCTTTGATGATATTTGATAGGATATTGGAGCTTATTCTGAGTGGGACAGCCAGTGAAGGATCTTAGCTTAGCTTAATTTTAACTAAAAATTATTACTATTACATTGAAGGGAGCATGGCACTACTGGAAAGTACTTCCAACAGGATCCTCGGTGCAAGAAAATCCAACACTGGTAAGTGTCACTGTATGCCTTGAGCTAAGTAAGTAGGACTCTGATAAGTATCATGTCCAGGCCCCATATTTTTCCACTTGAAATATTTATCTATCTTCATTGTCAGCGTTGTTCATTGTTCCAAAGGTCTACCTGCATCTTTAATTCTCTTTACTCAAATCAATAAGTTCCCCACTAATAGTCCTAGCCAGAGCATTTCATTACATGTCAACTTTGCCTATTATTGTTAGCACAACCATAGAAGCTCAATGAGAGTTCAAGTCAATTTTTTGGTACAACGTAAGATACATTGTGTGGACCAATAAAGCCACAGTGTTTGAGAAACAGGTCTGTAAAATATGTACATTCTACATGTTCTGTGGCTAGGTGTCTGTAGGTGTGAGAGGTGCAATGTACCCAAGCTTGGGCGAGGATTCAGTGAACAGTACAAAACATGAGCAATGCAAAACATTTAAGGATCCCATCCTTATGGGCAATGGTTATGATTAGCATTACTGCCCCCCTCATAATATAGGAAAAGGTTGCATCTACCTTAGTTATCGCTGATTTAATGCACGACCCGATGAGCATGCTAAGTGGCCCAAATCAAACAAACAGGTGCTTGCTGATTCTGGCTAAGGTACTAAGTGCTAATATGCCCATTGTGGATCCTCCAGCTGTGATTTTTGTGGTTTTTCCATCAGCATCATGTGAGATCATTCTGCTGTTTATGGCAATGATTTCTGTCACAGTTGTGTCCGTAGCGCCTGTTCCATCTAAGGCCTTGTTAAAGTTAAGGAGCATGGTGGGACAGAGATGCTGAGTGGACTAGTATGTTTTGTTTTGAGAATGCACGAGCACAAAAGTTGAACCTAGATTAGGTTGACAAAGACCTTGCTTAATACTCAAAGAATGCCATTCAGACAGATCAGCACAACAGCACACTTATTAACCTCTCTCAGGATAAGAAAATCCAATGTTGTGTGTGTTGTGATTTTGTGCACGATGCAGTGTGTACATATTGTGCAGCTCCCAGCTTTATTCTAGAATATGTTTGTTTGTAAGCTGAAGCCTCATTGGAGTTTATATTGTTTATATATATATCTCTGTGTTGTTGTTGTAGTGACGTTTTATTCTAACTGTTGATTGAAGAAGTGTCAGGCTATTTATTTTGACTTAAACCTGTTATTTGCATCTGTCAAGACTTCAAATTTATTGATTTTTGTCTTTTATGGCTAAGTTTTGTCTCTTTTCTGGTTTATTTTAGGCTAAAGTGAGTAATGCTGCTGAATATTTATAACTGATTGTCCGAATAGAAATTGAATTTATTTTTGGTTTAGAGAATTTTTATCTAAGTATATTTTTAAACCTTTACTTTGACTTGGTGGAAACATATGTTTTGGTGGTGGGTTAACCTTGCATGTTCATTCCAGTATTTGGCAAAAAGCTAATGTAGCACAGTCACGGTTGCTGCTGGGCTTCTCTGTGACCACCTCTATTAGTGATGGAAGGTGGGAGAGTTTACTGGACAGAAAGCACCAGAGAGAGGCAAGGTTGTTACTGTTGGCTCATCTATCCCATTCACTGTTAACACTTAATTTATCACAGACATCGGGGACTCTTGGCTGAATCTGCTAACTCTGTTGGCGCAGGCTTAACGCACACTTGCCCACAGGAATACCAGAGCTTAGTGAGCTCGCTCTGCAGATAAGACCTGAGTACATATGCATGTGCACTCACACCCATGCACATGTAGAGAAATCTTATCCTTTTGCCTGCTGAATACATTGTCCATCTCCCAGAAGTCTTTTGTTTAATTGCATATTTTGATCAAATTTCAAACAATTTGTGTTCTAAAAATGCTCAAAACCATCAAAATTTTTCAGTGATGTGATTCAGGTGGTGCCAAATAATTTTACAAAAACAACAACCCTTGCTTGCCAAATTTACAAGCTAAAAACAATCATTTATTCAGCATTTTATTTTATATGTTCTTTTTCTTAGTTTGGCAGAGTTGAAAGTTAAATGTACTATGTACTATGTATTTCAATGATAAACAGTGTTGGAGAATATATGCCCACAAGTTTCAGTTGCTATTTAAAGGACAAATCCACTACAAACTGTAAAGAAAACATATAGGGTTATTTGCAAAATTATTCTTAATTTACCTTAGTAAGGGACATAGGGGTTCAAATAAATCAATTTCAGTCCCTTAATGTTTAAGAAACAAAGAAAGAAATAACACTAAGAAAGATTAAACATATATATGTATAATGTCCCTGTAAATTTTAGAAGAAAATTTGATATTCTTTGTTTTGGTATTTACCTTATCATACTTAAACCATACTTCCTTTGAGCAGATAATGTAAAGAAATGAAATGTTGGCATTGAACATTATTTTGGATTTTGCCAAATGGTTTAATGTTTGGCGTCTTATGTGGCAGCAGGGTTCCAGATTTTCAGAATTAAGAATGATATTTATCTGCATTATCGACCAAAACATAAACCTCTATGGGCTCTTACATGAAAGGGGTGTTCATATAGTAGATCCTTTTACAACCTATGTCATCAAATACATATGTTCACATTTTGACAATGCATGTGGCCATGTTTGCCAGCCATCCAGACTGATACAAAGATACAAGCTTTAAACATCAAATAAAAACTGTTTCCGGCATCAAACTGTCTAGATGTTTCGTGTAAGGTTGCCAGAACTGATATTCCACTGGTGGACTCAAGTTCTACAGGATTCCAACAGGATCAGGACTCTTTCAGAGCAATCAGCGATGTCTGTGGCTGCAGGCTATTAAACCTGCTGACTTTATTGAGGACACAATTAAAAATGTTTGAAGTGCATAACTGCGTTTGCATAACAACTAATGTTATATCACAGAGCTCTGACCTATGTTCACTACAAGCCCACGACACAAAATAATAAGCTACTTAAACTGCCATACAGGTGCAATTCACCATGAGGTTGTTCTTGTCTTTGGCTGGGTAGGATTTCTGATTTCAAGACACCAAACTCTAAGTCATTGTGTACATGACCATAGATAATGTAATTGTCAGCATCTGTAGGCTCTTAACTTCTCTCTGGTGTACACGCTCAGTTTCACCACCACCAAGTACGTATATATATATATCTGGCCACTGAATATTTGGCCACTTGCTAACTTATTCAAGCTACTCACTATTAGCTCACAAATCTGGAAGGCAGTCACCATTTGTCAAAGTCAACTTGTTAAGGCAGCATTTGCAATCTTTTGGTGGTTAATCCCCCTTGAAAAGCTGTTGCTTTCTGCTATACCTCCATTGCCAAAATGCATGTGCACACTTGCTACATTATCCTTGTGTAATAACGGCAAATGGGTCTATATGAACACAAACTTGACTATCCTCTTAGCCAACCTACACACCCCTTTTTGGACTGATACAATAGAAGTTCCCTGAGGTGCAGGCTGATATCCTTGATTCTTTTCACACATTAGTCCCACGTTGCCCTCTCTCCCTGCACACAGCATGTGGATCAAATGTGGTCTACATGTGTTTGGCCACTTTTCCCTCTGTTAACCCCCATTCGGACTGAGTCGCTTATAAATTAATAATTGCTCCACCACGCCTGGCCATTAGGGTCCTGAGCTTTACATTCCAAGAGCTGTCACGTAGGAAGCCAGATGGCGAGCGTCACACTCAGACATTTGTCATACACTTAGATGACCCTCCAGACTACATCAGTCATGAATTAGTGATGACGTCACAGACTTGGGATATATTTAACATCTCAAAATTAAAAGCAGTTTGGGTGTTTTCAGACCTGTTCATAGTACAAAATATTGAAACTGGCTACAGAAATATTAGTGAAAATTTGCTTTTTCATGAATTTTATGTCTGTTTTAGAAATTGGAGAAGACAATTCAGATAGTGGATTGATTATCGTCATCTATTCTGTGGAACAAATGGAGCTCAATGCTTTGCAAAATTCTTAACTAATGCAATGACTGATGCATACATTTTGCCATTATAGAAATAATCTTAACTCTGTCTGCTGACTGAATGCTTCTGTTGATCATGATTGCCGGACTTGACTTTAGTTTTTTGGAGGGTTGTTATATTTGAGAGTTATTCAGTTGAACCAGGAAAGGGAGTATTAATCAATATGTGCTTCTTCTGCCTCTTCTTCTGATTGTTCCTTGAAAGTTAGGACCTCTTTTTCTCTCTTATATCAGTAGCAGTGTGGATGCAGGGCATGTCAGTTGCCCACACAACGTTTTGAACTGATAGATACTGGTTCCATCCCTATTGAGAACTACTGCTGTTGCTGCCACTTTGTTTAAATTGGTGCTCCTTCTGCTGCTTTTGCTGATTGTTTCATATGATTTAGTACGTTTCTCTCGTTCTGACATTTGGTGGCGAGGTATTAGAGAATATGTCCACATACCTTGAGAGCTGCAAGATCAGTGTTTTGACTGCAGACTATTGCGGTGCATTTCGGCATTTTTTTTCAAGGAAGTTATTTCACATTAAAGTTATTTCTCCATTTTCAGCAATGCTAAGCTTTTGGCATTCAAACTGCATTTTCTGCAGGAATGCATTTTCTAGTTAGACTGGACTTTTTATGTTAATATTGTTGGCATTTATTAGTTTGCTTTTAGTTTTGTTTAGTAATAATTTAGTAATGTTTAATTTGAGACTGACTAATTGTTTTTATGCTGCTGTGCGCAATGTAGTAGGTAGTTGTCAGGTTATCTGTCCATCCAATCATCCCATTATCATAAGTGCCCCATCTTAAAATGCAACACTTTTTCGTTGTTAGTAGGGCTGTTCTTTATAAATGTGGCCTAAGATAGAGCTAAACAGCAGAGGAAGGGCGTAGACATTACTGGGAATATTTATTCTCTGCATTATATTGTACAAACTGGTAAGAGGTTTGTACAGAAAGCTGGTCCTAAGGAAGTCATGAAAGGACATTCCTAAAGCTGAGATATTGTGACGATAAGACTGAAAACATCTGTAAACTGACCTGGGCTTGGCCTCTCTATTATTAATGCAAAGTTAATCCTGAACTTCTTGTGCAGCTTCAACAACAGACTGCAGATAGCTCACTCTGTTCAGAAACACCTTAGTCTCAAATTCCATTTAATCCTGGACTGAATCTGGCCTTGAATGGGTTTTTACAGGTCCTCCGACAGCTATCAGCTGACACGTGTTAGCTACACGCACTTATCGCACTGTACCAGGATACCATTAGTGCTGTGAGCGGCTGCTGAGGTGGCTGAGAGACTTCTCTGCCTGAGCCTAGCTCTCTCCCTCAGCCTCCGCCTCTCTATTAGGACCCTTCAACCGCTCTAAATACCTTTAAAATATTTGCTTACAGAAGTCTTGACATCTGTCAACCCTCCATGGCCGAGCCAAAGGCACAGACGCACTTTTGTTCGGGGCTCTGGTTTCATGCCCTGCCTTCGTTCGCTTGAGTTCGCTCTGGCCCAATGGTTTGGCAAGGCTGATAGCAAATTAGATAAATTCTGGGAAGTGGCTCAGGAGTAAACATGTCTCGTCCTAATAGCAGAGTTCACACCCTGATCTGCACATGAATGAGAGGGAGCTGTGTTCAGGATGAGCGCTGGCTATTGGCACCACGTGCACACACGCACACACACACACACACACACACACAGCAACTGGCTTGATCGGGAGGAGCAAACCTACAGAAAACTATCAGATTTAGTGCTATAAATCTGTCTGATGAAACCTGTGAGAGATCTTTGTGTGTGTGTGTGTGTGTGTGCGCGCGCGTGAGCGGACGTGTTGTGAAATCAGACATCTGGTTATATGGCCCCTATGCACAACAGGCCACTATTTACTGCCCCTCCAACACCCATAAAACACACATGTCTGAGTGTGTCTGTGTGTAATCATCTCTTCCTTCTCTTCCTTTTCCCTCTCTGCTTCCTTTTTTCTTTTTTTTTCTTTTTTTCTCCAGAGCCAAAGTTTAAAAGATTTGATCACCGGGGCAAACGGGAGAATTCCTGTTAGCCTTCTTCTCTCTCTTTAATCACCTCTCTGTGTATTCCTCCTCCCTCTCGTTTGCTTGGTCCCCACAGAATTATCTGACAAAGTTTTCCCTGAGTGCTCCTTTGATCCTCCGAAGAAGGTGACAGCATTTAGAGACGGATGTTTTAGAGCAAACCAGTGCCAATAAATCAGAGAAATACACTGGAGCTAATGATATGCAGGCCTTGAACTCAGCTATCAGTTTGTCATCTTACATGTAAGTGGCTGAATATCACGGAAACTAGGCTGTCTGATTATGCCAAAATCTGATTTTCAATTTTTTTTTTCTTTATTTGCAATTTTACATCTATACAAGATGGACATACAGCAAATATAACAAAAAAGGAACAAAGCAACAACATCCACCAAAACAACAGCAGCAGAATGTATCGCATGTTCACAATTGAAATTGTGAATATAAAATGTGCCAGATGGAAACATCAATTTAGAAATTTATCACAAAAAAAGTCTTTCCACTCACATGAGGTGGTATTTCGGGTGAAAAAACGCTTTTTTGCAAAACTGCAAAGGAAACACTTTTTGGGGTTTCTAGGTCACATGATGCTAGGGCTATATGCTTGTCAGTAGGAACTGGCTCCCTCAGGCATGATGCAGTAGGAGCCACAAGAGAATCAGAATCATAAATACTTCATTGATCCCCGGGGGGGGAAACTGTGGTTCACTACAGTCACAGTCAGGCAAGTAGAAATAAGTACCTGCACCAGTGTATAAAAATATCAAATAGAAATACAGTAAGAGTAAACAATAAGAAGAGCAATGTAAAATAACGAAATAGAAATAGATAATAAGCACTTATCTGTGAAATTTAAATTATAATAAGGATAATGTGTAAAGTGTGTAAAATATAAAACTATAAACTGTGCCTTATGCTCCAAGCAATGTAACAAACTGGTATGTAAGTTAAAAAATATAAAAACAAAAATAAGTGTGCAAAGCTACAACATAACAAGAATATATATACGTAAGTAAGAATAGCAATTAGAATATGTACATAATATACAATGCATAACAAAATATGGCCTACATTCAAGAGTTGCTATTCAAGAGGTGTTATTGTATCACATAACTCTTCAGAAATTGAGCGGATCATCCAGAATTTTTTGAATCCACAATTGCTCTGTGAAATTGTGGGCTATCACCTTCTCCAGAAATCCCTCATACGTGGCCACATATAAAGGGGTTTGCCTTTCCATTATCACCTTTATTATTAAGCCTTTATGTAAGTTTGCATGAATGTGTGAAGTGGTGCTGGTATTATGTCCATGCTGGCACCTTTGGACTAATGTACCGTACTCTACATTAGCTATCGCTGTCAGTCACATTCTCTGCTTCACCTCACATTTCAAAATGCAAATAAACTGTCTATATAAACAGAAAATAAGCATGTTCATGTTTGAGACACACAAATTCTATTTTAACCCTTTAAGACCTGAGCGAATTGGCTGTATGCCCTCCAAAAACATAGAAAGAAGGCAAAAAGCAACTTCAGAAATGGCCCAAAAATTAGAAAGATACTAGTAAAAAGTCAAAAGGAAATTACCTTAAAAAATAAGCAAAGAAACGAAAGGAAAATGAGAAAAAACAAACGAGAAAATAAGCTGAAAAGTGCTAAAAATGTAATCAAATTTAGTATTTTTTTTAATAACATAACTTCATATATTAAATTATGAATATAGCTTTCTGAGCATTTTCCCATTTTTTAAAAATTTCAATTTCAATTTCAATGTCACCTTTTACTTTTGGGATATTTTTTGCCAAGTTCCTCGTTGTCTTTTCCATTATGATGTTTAAGAAAATCAAACTAATGGTACAGGTTTTTGAAGGCTTAAATGCTTCTGAAAGGCATCTGATTGCAGCAAAAGAAAACTAATGTCGATCCAGGTTTCAAATGGTTAACATTGCTCGGCGGTCTGATGTGTTAATGGCAGGCTCTGAGACAGACTATAAATATATTTAAATCAGCAAAATGGCCTTGTCACAGATCAGTTTGTGCTTTATCTCAATCCAGTGACTCTCAACAGCAGCATACCAGTAACTCAACTAAATCAGAACACACAAACAGCCATAAAGCTGCTCTCTGTTATTCTGGTTTATGAGCAGATCTCTTGTTACTACTTTGTTATCATCTTATCTCCCAGCAGGAAGTAAAGCAAATGCCTCTGGCCCAGCCCCTGCTTTTGTTCCCACAATGCCTTGTTTTCAGTGCAAACAGATGCCTGTGTAGGTATCAGTCTGTTGAAGCTAAAGCCTCGTCCTCCCTGCTGCACACTTTGAAGTCCCCATCAGAGGTGTGAAGCACTGACACTGTGCTTATCCTCTTTTTGAACCTTGTGGTGGATGTTGGATTTATCTGTAAGAGGCTGTCAGCTAGTACAATATGGGGAGTTCCTTTAGACATCTCTGCTGTGCAGGTTGGCCATGTCGCTTTGGTGACGAACAATATTGTGCTTCATATAAAACTAACAAACTTTTGAAAGGATGCTTTCTTCATGCCAGGCACAGACCTGTATGTGTCAGTGTCACGTACATACACCAAAAGCACTAACAGATCAGACATATTTGATGAGTTTGAAATAAGAATGGGTTAAGATATAACCAGTCTGCATCTTCTTTTGCCTTTGCATAAGTTGTGGTTTAATTTGATTATCAATCACATTAAATATAGCTGCCTAATAGAGTATTGAGGTAACATCCACAGGTGGATTGAAATCAATGAATTTATGCCTCTGGCATATGTCACATTAAAGACATCTTGCTGAGACTAAAATGGGGGCAGAGGGACAATTTTTGTCTCTTTCTGCAATTACCAGTCTGACCAGTATTCCCTCACCCAGCTGGCTAGCTGTGTGAAGGTGTGAAAGTGTGCAGGGTTTAAACGTCTCTTTTAAGCTCTTCTTTTGAAGAAAAAACAACAATTTATGTGTACATCTCGTTGCAACACCACAGTCTGAATGTGTGCACAGTTATCCCTATTTGTACAAACAGAAAAAAGAAGAAAAAAATAACACTTATGATAGAACAGCAAAAAGTGACTCCATTTTGCTGAAGCACACTGCAACATCATCTGAAAACACATTGCCCTAGCCAACCAAATGTGCATAAACGCTTATATAAGATTGGCCAATGCAGTGATAAGCATTCAAACTAAATGACCTATTACTAAAACTGCACCTTCTGTTTCTTATTTCCTTTTCTCTTACACCTCCAGCATCATGCTCACACCGGCTCAGCCCCTTGGAGTGAAAATTTGCCCCAATCAACACCTCTCAGGCTGGAAGTGTTGGTGTTACACATTTATATTATGTTCACTGCAGTTTAAATGCTAAGGGACAAGGCAGTCTCAGCCTCTTCACTCATTGGGGTTAAAGTTGGTGAACTTTGTTTAATCCAAATGACCGTGACACATTTCACTAAACGATGGTGCACAGCGCTGCAATTACATCTCAACTTCTGTTGTGGTATGTCCTTTTGTTCACAGGGCAACAGCATTTTTGGGGCCTGAAAACACAGACTTTCGAAACCTGGTTCTAGAATGTAATTTTTTTAAAAACACCACCCCTTCAGTCTCTTGGTTAAATTGGCAATGTTGTGAGAATACTGACGTCACAGCCGCACTTCACGCATGCGCATGGTGTTCTTCTATGGTGTGTCATTAAAAAGTTACATCACCATTTACTGGCCTTACATGCAAACTACAACCTTTTTGGTTGTTTTTGTGGATCCATGTACACAACGATTGTTTTCACAATGCTAACTTCCGGTTTCCCTTTTTGAATGATGAATACAGGCTACCGTCATCTGTTGGTGTGGAAAGTGATTTCCTCTCATGCAGGCGCAGAACGTATGCTGCTTGGCAGTCTGTTTGGTGTGTTAATGTGCAACTTTTTGGCTGAGACACAGTGACGTGAGGCGACACAGCATGGGGCTCCATGAAAGAGGACCTGCTCCATTAGTAGATATAAGAGGCTCATTTTCAGTTAATGAAAACACAACAATTCTTATTTTCAAGTGAATACAAGCTAATGAAAACAAAGTTATTATTGAAAGCATTTCATCAAGAGTGGGCTCATTTTGCACCAATTGTTGGCAAATATACACACTCATAGAAATTATTGGTAAATATACAAATGCAGCATTAAGATAATTAGTGCATTTACATACTCAGTATTGACACTACACTTCTCCAGGATTTAAAATAACATAGTTATGTGTAGTTTTAATTTTTGCCAGTATATGCCCCTTTACCTTTAGTTGTCCTCTGAAGTAGAAGTACACAGTAATTAAGAGGTATACATTAAGTTGCAGAATTTTTAGGTGCTTTAGGGGTCTTTTGAATGTTATATCTGGGTACAATGAGTTAGAGTAGCAACATAATTATAGATTTTTCAGATCTAAATTTCATAAAAAAATATGTTTTTTTTCTAGGCACAGGTGTATTTATTAAGACTATCAACTTTTTGGTTTTTTTTCGTGAAATTGATTCTTACAAAAGCTGCAGGCAGAATTACCCCAGGCCAAGGAGTCAGTTTGTTGAGTAGGCATGTATTTTACCAGTCGCTGCACTTGTGGTGTCAAAGCCGAAGATTTTGAGTCATTTCTCGACTTGTAGAAAGACCTAATGCTCTTACCTATTTATGGTCAAATACATTTATTATGTATGTCATTTTTGTTAAGTAGAATAGAATGGGCCTGCGTGTGAAAGAGACATAGCAGCCTACATTTTAATGTCAAAGAGTGAGTATTTGTCAACCTCTCAGGTGTTAAAGTTGTAATAGCTCATCTTTTCTCTCACAGACCTTCAATCATTTTTAAAATATACATCAGAAATTATGCCAAAAATAAATAAATTGTTACATAAAAATACAACATAGTTTACTATCCTTTGAAATGGAATTAAGAGAACATATTTGGCAGTACTTTATAGGAAGGGTACAAACCATAGGTTTAAGTAATGCATGACTCCTGATCATATAACACATAGAGTACTGCTGGGTGCATAGCTTTTATATACATGTTAAAGAACGTGTTAAATGTGTTTTCACTGGATAATTTCCCCAAAAACAACAAGTGTTCAAAAACAAACCCCTGTGTTTCTGGGCTTAAAAGCTTTGAAAGGTAAACTTTGACAAAGCTTGTAAATGAGCAACATCACTGGAGTTCATGCCAAGTCTAACCTGGCAATGAAATCTGGTGCCAGCAGTGTAATGGAGAGCACATTCCTGCACAAACATGTGAACTCCAAAACAGATGTTTGTATTTATGCACCTCTGGCATCAGAGAAACAATAACTTTTGTTTGTCTCATTTCTGTGCTTTGCTCTTTTTATATGCTTTGCTCTGGTTTTATATCCCTCTTTGTGCACAGATTGGATTACTCACACCCACTACTGGGCAAGTGAATAGACACATTCCTCACTGTAGCGCCTGAGCAGCTCCCACCTCCACACAGGTCCAAAGAGACTTGGAAATACTCTCCTAAACTGCTCTTGTCTTTATATATATATCTAACTTATCCCCACAATTCTGCTGCAGCTTGACCTGTCAGATTTTTAAAAATGTTTTTACATTCAAAACTTAACTAAAAATTAGAACTGAAAAACTAGAACCTGGCAATGTATGCCCCCATGTACCAGTCAAGTTGTATTTATAGTTTATATCCTCATCTTTCCCCCCCTGGCAGCACATACGATTTATACCAAATGATCAAATGTCTTCTGTTTTGTTCCTGAGTTATGATGTAACAGCCATAGAAGTATATTTGCAAAACATAGTGATATCACAGTAATTTTTACCTTTAACCTTTTGGATATATAATGTCATCCTTTCATTTTATCCTACTTGACAGTTTTGTCAAATTCTGTCACATTAGCATGTTCATTTTTGAGTAATGGCTAATGTTTTGTGAGGCCACAGTGGCCTTTACCTTTAACCTTCAACCACGAAATTCTAATCAGTTAATTCTTGAGTCCAAGTAGATGTTTGTGCCATATTTGAAGAAATTCCCTCAAGGCGTTCTTGATATATCATGATCGAGAGAATGAGACTGACACAAGGTGACAGTAACCTTTGTCCTCCAAATACTTATCGAAGTGGATGTTTGTGTCAAAGTTGAAGAAATTATCTTTAGGTTGTTCTTGAGTTATTGCATTTCCGAGAATGAGACGGATGCAAAGTCACAGTGACGCTGACCTTTGACTTATGACAATCCATTTTACTTTATTATTGTGTCCATGTGGACATTTGTGCCAAGTTTGAAGAAATTCTCTCAAGGCGTTCTTGACATATTTTCCTCCCTACAAGAGTGAAATAGCCAAGGTCACAGTGAACTTGACTTTGGACCCATCAAATTCAAATCAGTTCATCATTGTGTCCAAGTGGATGTTTGTGCAAAATTTGAAGAATTTCACTAAAAGTGTTCTTGAGATATCACATTTACAAGAGTGAGATGGATGCCAGGTCATTGTGACCTTGACCTATGATCTATGACAACCAAATTATTATTAATTTATTGTTGAGTCCAAGGGAACAGTTGTGCTAAATTTGAAGAAGTTCCTCCAAGATGTTCTTGAGATATTGTGTTCACAAGAATGGGAAGGATGGACAGCATAATGCTTAGAATGGAGGCATAAAAACAAGCCACAATGAAAGTTATATGGAATTTGTTCCATTGTTTAAATTTTAATATGTAGTACTGAGGACTAAAGAGCCCTCTGATCACAGTTTTCAATTCATGACATCAGATTATTCTTTTTTTGTGAAAAAAGGACATTAAAGCACAAAGCTCATAAATACTTGTGGTTACTCTAATTAAACCTGGACTAGATTAACACCAAGAGCTCACACAGGGCTTCACAGGGTTTCACACATCCCAAATGCTGTTTAAAACAGTCTTTAGCCTTTAATCATACCTGCTGAACAGCTGATTGGTATAACAGCAGCAGAACTATTTTCATCTAAGTTTCCTTCTAACTCCCAAATCAGAAGCTTTGATTGCAACTGCAGCCTTTAGTTCAGATCCAAATCCCTGAGTGTGTGCTGGAAATGGCCAGTTAGATATTGACTTCTTTATTTATGTAGCACCTTTCAACCTTAAGCACAAAGTACCTCCCAGATAAAAAGGTTTACAGAATAAAATAAGATGTCAGAAACCAATGAAGCCCCTCAACTGCCCCCTCATGACAGAACCAAAATTAAGAATGTTAAGAGTGTTTACTCAAGATAATAATAAATTATAAATAACAATTAATAAAATAGCACTGCATACATGAATATATGAGGGTACAAGTTCAGAAATGCAATTTCATAAATAAGTGAAATGTGGATAAGAGAATTAAGCTCATATAATCAGATAAAATTAAAAGTAAAAGTAATAAGCAGATAAGTTGCTAATAAAGGAAATGATCTCATATAAAACAGACTGAATGCCAATAAAAGAACAAACTCTTGAATTTAGAACAGAGTGCAAATTGTATGGAAGTGCATAAAATAATCACAAAGGGAAACTAAAACAGGGCCACTATAAAATGTAACCATAATAAGTTAAAACACCATCAATAATAACATTAAGGGTAGGCTTTCTTTAAAAAGTGAGTTTTTAGGAGGCTCGTAAAAGTTTTAGTGGAGTTTGCCGATCTCACACTGAGGGGAAGACTGTTCCAGAGGTGGGGGGCCATAACCGAAAACGCACGGTCGTAATAAAAGTTTAAAATGCAATTTTAAAATGAATGGGTAATCAGTGCAGTGATTCTAAAATGGAAATGATGTGACAGAACCTTCTGGATTTGGTTAATAATCTGAGGTCTGGTTAATAATCTGAGTTCTCTATAAACTGTAATGGTGAAATTGGCTGTTTGGGGCAAATTAAAAAAAACCTGTTGTGGTTAAATTGTATGATTAACCCTTAGAAACCTGGATAGACATCACTTTTCTTGTGCTCTGTTGAGGTGCCTTTCACAAGCTATTCAACCCTTGAAAATTTAGAAAATTGGAAAAAGGCAATGAGCAACTTGGCAAATAAATTCCCACAAACTCCAAGAAATTAGTTAAACTTTAAAAGAAAAAGACCTGAAAATTTGTTTAATGAAAAGGGAAAATAAAAATAATTCTAGGGAGAAATGTCCAGAGAACTATATAATACTATTATAATTATTATACCCATACATTTAAAATTATGTTTCAGAAAAAATTTACATATATTTTTGGAGGGTCTATTTGTTTGTCTGTTTTTTTTTGTTTTTTGTTTTTTTTTTTAAACTTTTTTTATTTGTTTATTTTCAGGTAATGTAATTGTACTTTTTTTTAAAGAAAGAAAATGTGTTTGAGATCAAACCAATTTGCTCAGATTTCAAAGGGTTACCACAAGGCAAATTTTTGGGTTGGATTTTATGTGAACACACCTTAAGGCCATGTTCAGACTGATAGTTTAACTGCATCAAAAACATAGCTCCCTCATGCTTTTTAGTGAGGTGCTGGTGCAGACTGCTGCCTTAACTTTTGCCATAACCCTGTCCAGTGTCATCCATTAAATGCATGCATGTGCACATTCCTGGTACAGTACCTTGCAGTATGCTTTTAATTTAGTTTTTAACCCTGTATCCCGAGTAAACTGTTGCTGCTCTACACCAATAAAACTGTTGTGTTCTGTATTTGCTGTCTGGATGGACAAGTGAAAATCAGCATGCACTGACAAATGGTCAATAGTTAAAGATGACCTGTCATGCTCATTTTCAGGTTTTTTCTTGCAATTTTGGCTTCTCCTAGGACATGTTTATGTGATTTAATGGTTAAAACAACACTTTAGTTTCCTACTGTCTGTGCTGGAACACCTGTAATCACCCTCTGTTTTAGCACCTGTCTCTTTAAGCCGCCCTCTTGAAAACGCTCGCTCTGTTCTGATTGGTCAGTGTTCCTGGGTCCTATGTATCTCGGTGTTCGGTGTTGAACACAACGTTACAGCCTCGTAGCGGTGGCGACGCAACGGTAGAATAGTTTGTTTTAGCCTTGCAACCGTTTTTTACCTCTGGCTATTGCACTTTGGCTTCATAAATCCTGAAAGTGGTGTTCATTTGTGAAGATTATTTATATATATTTATATAAAATTGTAGCAATCTGAAATCCAACGGGAAAATCCCATAAGCTTTTTGACAAGGGCATCAGGGTGGCATTTGCTTCTGGGTTGGCCTAAAGAAAAACATCCTCCCTGAGGCACTCTATAGGCTACATAATGTAAACGTTTGAAGTGTGCTTCTAGAAGATGACCTTAAAAAGAAATCCATCGCATTATAATGTCATACTATAGCAAGAGTAGAAAAAACTGTTGGAAACAGATTGTTCCACATGGTTTGGAGCTTGAGGGTTTTGCTCTCAGGATTATATTTACCTCATTATTTTTAACTTTGGCCACATTTAAGCCTTATGGACTGTTTGATACATTTTATGTGCTTTTTTCATAGTTTTTAAATAATTCTGTACATGCATGTCACATAAATTGGCAAGCTTGTCCAGCTCAGCTCCTACGATAAGTCTAAAATAAACAAACTAAATTACATTTATACTATAAAGTGCAAAAACTGCACCATTGAAACCCATTCAAACTGCAATTTTTGATCCCACAGCCATCAAAGCATAAAAACATGCATTGTATTATTTCTGGGTATCATTCTGGACTTTTGCCTTATAATTTGTCATTTTTACTGTTCCCACCTGATGACATCATTTTTACCATATTTGGCATAAGGTGGGTGAAAATATATGCTATTTCCACTAGGTGCACTGTCACAATCAATTTTACTGCAAATCATTGACATATCCCAGGCTGTGATTATCAAAATAATAAAATGTGAAAAAAATCTACTTTGCATGTAGTATATTGAAATATATGTCATTATTTTGTGCTTTTTTAAAAAATATATATATAATAACATGGTGACATCATGACAAGCATTTAAAGAGTTAAAATTCTGAAAATAAATTATTTTTTGATATTTATAGGACTGATGTTGGTTGAAAAAATAATAATGAAAGTAGAAAATAATATTAATGTATAATATTTTTATAGTCTGGTTTTAAAAAACAGAGCGGTATGAGTGTAAGTATGTGACACTGAACAAAAAATAATAATGCATTAAAATTAATGTTGCTGCTGATCACTGACATATCTCAGGCTATGATAATTTAAACAAAAACTACTTTGCATGTAGTATTTTTTTTTCACCTAATAATATTAGATAATGATATTTATTTATTGGGACTGATGTTGGTTAAAAAAATAATCACAGTGAAAGTAGAAAATAATTTTAATATATAATATTCTTAAAGCTTGATTTTTTTAAAGCGCTCTCCAACACTGTCACAGTATAAAACATAAAATATGGAAAAGCATAATAGGCCCTCTTTGGTTTTACTGACTTGTAATTGACATTGCTTTTGTTTGTGGTAAGCATCTTAGAGTATATATAAAATGTATTATTATTATTATTATTATTATTATCATCATCATTTAACAAATGTGTGATTTGAAGTAAGTGGATTAAACAGGTAGGCTAAAAGTACAGGCAGATGTTTTAATGGAGGAAGTAAATATGGAATAATGGCTTTTCCCTGGATTCACCAAATTATAGGACTTATGAAAAAGCATTTGGTTCATTCATATCATTCCTTATCCCACCCAGTGTGTCAGCTTCGAGCAGGGATGCTGCATGAAACCTGAGGCTGATTGGGTCCTGGACTTGTTAATGCACAGAAATCCCAGGGTTTATTCAGCTGGAGCAGCTGGAAGATGACCTGTGCTAACACGAGGATCCATTACTGCGGCCTTCACCCCCCCACGCCAATCCAGCCTAATAAGATACAGACTGTTAGCAGTCAGGCGGTCACTGCCACAGGGTGCCAGCCTCTCACTGAGGTAAATAGTCTGAGTATTAATTAAAAGCTGTGTGTTTTGATTCCTGGCACTGACAGGAGGATGGATTCCAGCTGTTACTTGGCCACTGGTGGAGGGCAGGTATTATATCTGAGGTATTAGTCACTGAAAGGCACTGAACCTGAAACAGTGTGGTTCCATTTCAAATTAGTTTCATCCCTTTATCCCTCCAGGTTACATTTCCAAGTGTGATAGGATAGGATGGGGTAGGATTGGAGATACATAGGATGAACTTTATTAATCTCTAAAGGAGAAACTTAATTGCCACTATTGTCATCATATAATGATAATAATAATAATAATAATAGCAATAATAATATTCATAATAATATGTTTATTTATATAGCACCTTTACAAACAGAGTTTTCAAAGTGCTTTGACAAAACTAGGCAAAGTAAAAGCAGGAGGGGTTTCATTTTCATTTAGACTTAGACTTAGACGACTTTATTGATCCCCGGAGGGAAATTAGTAATATACAATAAAACACTATAAAACACTATAAAAACAATTTTAAAAAAAAAGACACGTTCAAAGAGCTGCTGCAACAGGCTGCCACTCTCACAGCGCCATCTTAGGTGCGAATATTTGGTTTATTTTCTGTATAAACCAAATATTGAAAAAAAGGTGTTTGTTTTCCTCATTATTTGCCTGAAAGAAGAAAAAATAAAATAAACGAGGAAACAAAACAAAACAAAATAATTGGTCAAATTTATATTGGTCTTTATTTTTATTTTATTTATTAATATTTATTTTCTTAATTTACTTTCTTAATTCTGATTGTGTCATTCTGCTGAGGCTCCGTGCTTCGTGCATGCGCCATCAGAGGTGTGACGCTCAGAATTAAAGAAATGTTTGTATGTGTTTAAACATGTCAAAATCTTGTTTACAGTTCGAAAGTAGTCTATTATGCTTTACAGATTGGTCATGTAAAAATAAAGGTATTATCTGCAAGTCCTTTTTTACCTGTGTAAATACATTTAAAAACCCAATACAACAAATAAAATGCTATTTCTTACTTTCCAAAAAGTGATTGCAGCTCTTATCTTGCCACTGAAAGGCTTTTTCTGCATCAAAATGACTTGATTTCATTCATATTGATTATATTTCACAGATTATAGCTCACTCAGGCCCGTTTTAAAAAACCTGTGTAAATACCTTTAAAAGACCAGTGCAACGAATAAAATGCAATTTTTAATTTGGTAGAAAGTGACTGCAGCTGCTATTTTGTTATTGAAAGGTTTGTTTCTGCCTCAAAATGACTAGATTTAATTACTGGGGGGGTTCTATTTGACTAATTGTAATCACTCCAGTCATTTTTACCTGTATATAAATACCTCTAAAGGGCCAATGCAATACATAAAATGTAATTTCTTACTTGCCAAAAAGTGATTGCAGCTCCTAACTTGCTACTGAAAGGTTATTTCTGAAATCCGTGTATCATTCGTTCAATTAATATTCAATTGAAATCAAAAAACGGAAAATTAAAAAATGGGTTGTTTTCTGTTTTTTTTTTTCTTTTTAAAATGAATTCATAATTCATAACTCTTTAAGAGTAGTGAGCAGAGATCTGTAAGCCTATATATTTATTTGTAACTTGTATAAAGGAGAGGCACACGCTGACAGTTTGACGCTGGTGCATTTGTGCGTGATTTACAGTAATATGTACAGTAAGATGTGTGTGTCTTGCAAATGTCTGTACGGGAAAGTTGCACAGCTCTGAATTTTTGTTTGTTGGTTCCTTCCATGAATATCAATCATCTCTCGCGATTTGGTTGAGATCCGTTCCCATTATTCACTGTAAGGGTTTCTATCAAAGTACACTGTGAAACTATTTTGGCTGGAAGGGTGTTTATGTCTTGAAATACCTTGATCTGAATTTATAGTCATCATTTCCAACAATCAAACGTGGTTACCTCACAACCATAAAGAAATTGACTTTCAGGATTTTTCAGCCGCAGTGCAGCCAGACATGCACCTGTACATGTATAAAGTGTATACATTATATCCACTGAGATAAGGAAGATTAGTGTCAGTTTCTTTATGGTTGTGAGGTAACCACGTATGATTGCAGCTGAAAATTACATATAGGCTAACTTTTCTAGTGCCTGTCCATTATTACACACCATGCACTGTATATCTGGGGTAAAATGAGTCAGTCACGCTTAAATGAAATGATAAGGTCATGTACTTTTAATTTCAATAGGAATGATATTTAACCTGTCTCGTGTTGCTCTTCAATAAACTTTATTATCATTATTATTAAGCTGTCCAGGTGACAACCTAATAATAATGATAATGATAATTTTAAATGGGAATCTGTTATTATTATATAGAACCTTTAATAACATAGTTTAACACTGTGTTTTGATAGAAACCCTTACAGTGAATAATGGGGAATAATGACTAAAATGCTGCCGTCACCACGAGTAGCGCTCACTTCAGGGCATACTCCCTCTGGTGCCCTAAACCAGTAACTACAGTTCAATACAAGAAATCTAAAAGCATCACAAACATACGTTTAAACTCGTCCCTTCTCACATAAAATAACTTATATCAAACAATTGTGACTACGTATTTGTGTGTGTGTGTGTACGTGTGTGTGTGTGTGAACATAATTTTACTGATATATCATTGAAGTGTTATTCATCGCCTGAGAACCAGGCAAATCTGTGAGCTCATGTTTTATTTGCTCTGGCAGATGCGTCTGGTCTCCCTCCGGTTTGCAACAGATCTCCAGCCGATCTGACTCAGGTTGGGCCAACCACAACCATTTATCTAATGTGAGGCAGGTTTGATGTGATGACTGACAGCTTGCAGAGCTTTTGCGCTTTGCACCAAATATGTAATCACGTCATTTCTGCCTCAGGCACCCTCACGCCGGGGACACAACAACAGTGATGTAATGTAACAAAATAACAATACTGTTAAAATACTTAACCCTTTGAAACCTGGAACAACATTAGTTTCTTGTGCTGCATTCATTTGTCTTTTACAGGTATTCAAATCTCTGAAACCAAAAAAGCAATTTTTTTTTACTTTTTTTTAAAAAAAAAAAACATAGCTAAAAAGGCATTACAGAACTTTGCAAGAGATGTCCCAGAATTTGTGAGAAAAAAACTAAAAATTTAAAGAGCAAGGGAGAGAAATTTGAAACTAATAATCATAAAATTAGGGGAAAATGCCCATAACTATAACTATACCCTGCCTCTTGCCCAATGACAGCTGGTTTAGACCCATAAGCACTTACACCAAGTGAATTTTTTTAAAATGTTTTTTTCATTCAGAGGCTATAAAAAATATTTTAATTAATATAATTTTATGCTTTCATTGAGTTTATTTTTTTAACCAACATCAGTCCTAATCATAAATATGAAAAATTAATTCATTTTCATAAATTTAACCTTTTTAATGCCAGGTTTTTGTCATGATGCCACTAGCAAAAATAGAAAAAGAATGTATTTTAAAACAAACCAACAAAAAATAGATGTCATCAGGTGGGAAATAGTAAAAAATGACAAATTCCATGACAAAAGCCCAGAATGACACCCAGAAATAATGATTTAATACTTTGATGGCTGTGGGATTAAAAAGTTCATTTTGAATGGGTTTCAATGGCACATTTTTGCACTTAAAAGTATGAATGTAACAATTTTGTTCACACAGTGTATTTTAGTGTTATTGTAGGAGCTGAGCTGGAAATTCCAAGATTAAACAGAAATATGTGATCTTGCTAAAATGTATGCCTTATGCAGAACACAGCCAAAATTATCAAAAAATGAAGAATGAAAATTATCACAGTCCTTAAGGGTTAAACATAACAAGAGAGTTTTCTCACATTTATTTGCTCTTTGTTCTGTTCACAGTGTTTGGGTTGAGTACAGTTGTTTTTCAGTGTTGCTGAACGTTATTGTTGTTGGCACCCTGACGAACTGGAATCTCTGAAGTCACACTGTAAGTAGATACTCTGTGTGTGTGTGTGTGTGTGTGTGTACTGTATATGTACATGTGAGAAACAAGCATGTCTGTATGACTAACATTTGATCAGGTTATTTGTGTTTTTTTTAGCCTTTACTGTAATGTGTGATAATAAGAGACAGCCCATTGACAGTGGAGAGAGAATACCTGTGTCCTGCTCTTAAAACAACATGCTGTCAGTGTCTTCACCCAACATAGTTGAGCAACAGGCCTCAGAACAGCAGGAGGGAAGGAGGGAGGAGAGGAAACTTCAAACGTCCGGCATGTTTACAGAGTCCCTATTTCCCCTCCAGTGTCGACTGGCCCATACACACACACACACACACACACACACACGGAATGAGGAGGAGAGGAGGGGTGGTGAGGCGTGGTGGTTGGGGTCCATCTATCAACTTCCTCCAGCTCCTCCTCACACATTCTTCTTCTCTTCTTCTGTTTCAATTAGGCTTCCATTTACTGTCAGGAAAAACACAAAACTAAAGGAAAATTGCATATTTTTTTTTGTAAACTAAATATTTCCATTATTTCAGTCTGTCTGTCTCACACACACACACACATACACACACACACCAATCAGTCAGATTTTCTTCCATTAACACCGTCTCACTTCTCACCTTTCCTTTCACACCCTGCTCTGTCAGAGCTTCTCTCCAAGCATCAAAGAACACTTGAAGCTTGCGTTTGATGGAATGCAACGAGCAAGAGGGAAGGAAAATATTTCAACACAGTTCGGCTCAACGGAACAACTGAGCCCAAACAAGCAGTAATACCAAAGGGGATGAGGACGAGTTTAAAACAACACAGTCACCTTATTAGGTTACTTTGATCCCAGGGCACACTGGAGATGGCAGAGTGTGGGTAACAGTTTAAAGAATCTGGGAGAGCATTGAGTCAAGTTTTGAACCGACTAATTCTTAGTCTTATTTGGGGAGTGTATTGAGTTGTTGTTAGCATAAGAAATAATTAAATGTATTGTTTATAGATTAAGGAATTATAAGGATTTCCATATTCAGCTTCCAGTATTTATAACAAAAACATCATCACACCACAGTGCATAATTATACAAAACAACCCAATGGCCAGAAAAATTTGGCAGGCACCTCAATAAAAGACAACCACGTTTAATGGCTTAAAAAGGCACTGAAAAATCAGCTAAAAACCCCTTTTCCACCCAAATTAGCGCCTTCCCCTTTCCCATTGATGGTAGGACAGAGTTGCGTACAAGTATGCCTTTTTGTGTGTGTGTGTGTGTGTGTGTGTGTGTGTGTGTGTGTGTGTGTATGTGTGTGCATGCGTGTGCGTGTGTGTGTGTGTGTGTGTGTGTGTGTGTGTCTGTGTGTGTGCGTGTGTGTGTGTGTGCGTGTGTGTGTGTGTGTGTGTTGTTTTGGTGTGTTACATTCGATGTCACGGACAGGGTGAAAAACTAACATATTTAGGACATCCAAGAAGACCACACACCCCTTCTTAACATACAGTCAGTGCTGAGGAGATGGAGAGTGTCACCGGCATCAAATTCGTGAAAAATCCACATAGCAAAAGATCCATCATGGTCCTTAAACAACTCCCACCTGGTGAAAAAAAAACCTTAACAGATACTTTTCTTCCTTAAATAAAATAAAAGAACTCAAACAGGCCTCTCAGCTCCTAATAAACTTTTACAGAAGCACCATACAGAGTATCCTCTGCTACTGTGCCACAGTGTGATGTGCCAGCTGCACTCTGAGAACCAGAAGGACTTGGTCTGGTGTGTAAAAGCAGCACAGATGATTGTGGGAACTGTGCTCCCAAACTTGGGCACGCGTATGCTAGCTTTTCACATGCTTTTTGACCGCCCAGGTCAAAGTCTGTTTGTCCCCTTGCCATGTGGGAAATGATACAGAATTATCAAAGCCCAAACAAAAAGACTGAAGAAAAAACTTTCCCCCAATGCTGTAGCCTCCATCCCAACAACCCTGCCATAGCAGTTGAGGACAGAGGACTGTAAAGCCTAATTTCCAACAAGCAGTCCAGGTCAGTTTAGTTTGTTACACTTTACGGCGATTATTTTTGCATTTGTATCGTCAAAGGTTGTGGATGGTGCCAATAAAACTTTTCGGTTCTATCCAATTTTTTTATCGAACAACTCGGTTCAAACTAAAAGGTAGAGTCAGTCTGTTGATTGGACATGAGAGAATACACGCTCTTGATTGATGAGGATTCAATGCACTATCCCGCTTTTTATCCCATTAATTGTGACAGAGACTCTGCCTGCTCTTAATTGTTCCAAAAATGTCAGCATGTATACCCCGTTTCTTGGACGATTGACAAGGTGCAGATGTTTCTCTGCACTGTAAGTGAAGAGAAAATACTATGAGAGCTGGATGGAGTGGTAATGCAGCTATTACCATCCAGTTACAAACTAAGTCACATTTAGGAGTGTTTTATGCTGTGGCAAAGCAAAACAGATCTAAGGTTTGGGTGCAAGTTTGTATCATTTGCATGCAGTTTCTAAAAATACTTTACAACAGGGTTTGGTAGAAACATGGCTTAAATATTGTCACCCAACCCCTACCAGCTGCTAATACACTCCAACTCTCCATATGCATCTAAATTCTTGTGCAATACCTTTTAATTATCTACAATCTTTTATTATCTTGTTTCTGTCTTGCCCTTTATTACTGCTGATCTTTGGAAGTTACCAAGCATAATTTTGTTGTATGCCTACAATGACATGGTTCTGCATGCAATATTCAGAGTATTAATATAGCAGCAAACCCCTACTTTCTATGTAAAGATATAGTGGAGTAATGGTGTCTTGAGCAGAGAAAACTCAAGCTCACTCTGTGTGTGTTGTAATCCAAGCTTCTCTATGGTTTGTTGTGGTAAACTGGTCCAGCTGCAAGTGCATGTTAGTTCATGTGTGTATCCCCTGGGCTAGCTCATAGGCACCACATTGCACTACACTCAGATGGCAATTACCGCTGATATCAGGACAGGGTCGCTGCAGAACTCTGTGGGTGCTGTTGTTTTTATTGCTGCTTATGGAGTTAGCACTTAAACTGCTAGCTACTAGCTCAGCCACCTCCATGTTGAGTATTGTTTGCAGACAACTCACACGCTCTGAATATCATATAGAGCCCGGTTGAGGTGTCTTTTGACAACAGAAACACAAAACAAGTCAGTAGGCAAGTTTCCATAACAGATTTGAACAAAACTCCTGTCGCAAAAACATTCCAAGAAGCATGGCAATGGATGTTCAAAACATTAGCAGGTTTATTTCTATTGCAGCCACCACACTAACTGTCATTATTTTTAATCAAAGGTGACGTAGGCATGTTATAAAAGCAATAATGGAAAGGCAAGCCCCTTATACCTGGGAGCGGCAACGTATGAGGGATTTCTGGGAGGTGATAGTCCACAGTTTCACAAAGGAATTGTGGATTCAAAACCTTTGGACGATCTGCTCAACTTTTGAAGAGTTATGCTTCGTATTCATATTATGCGATACAACAACACCTCATGTAGCGCCCACTGCAAGCTGATTATGTAAGACTCTCAGTCTTATTCTCCGACCACACATACTGCGCATAATTTTTAGAATGTCCTATAAAAGCCAAAAAAGTGTTTCCATTGCAGTTTTGTAAAATATGGCTTTTTCAAACCGCCTGAAATACTACCTCATGTGAGCATAAAAACTTTTTTTCAAAAGTGCCTTGGTTCTATCAGGCATTTTGTATATTCACAGTTTCAGTTTGCACAATTTGAGGGTTAAGGGAAACTAGCCTAGTAACAGGAGGGTGTAACCTTCGTCCCTACCCTCTCTATAGAGGTACTCCGCCAGTAGAAGCTGTAAATGTAGAAACAAGGATGTGAGGAAGTCTTTTACCAGACGAAAAATTATACCATATACAACATGGATGTCAATTCGGATGGGACTACTCACCCCTGCAATTTTTACTCTGCATTTTATGGAACATGTGTATGCTTTCTGCTGTGAGCAGACATTGTGTAGCAAATGATAACATTGCAGATGTGGATGGAAAGAAACCTCAAACATGCTCTGACAATAATTCTGTCACTCTTTTTTTGTAGAGATGAAGAATGGAGCATTTCTAGTCTGGAGATTGGTTTGACTTTATTCTTTTCTTACCATCTAAATAGGAATTCCTTTGGTTGGGACACTTGATCAGATTAAAATAGTTAGGGGGCCAATAAATAAGCTCATCCATTGATCACACACACTCACACAGATACTGTCTACACACATGCCACTGCCATCAGAGACATTCACCTCAGCTCAGCACATCCTAACAAGGTTAGCAGCAACATACACTGATTAGGGTCCTAACAGAACCCTTGTGCACTGATGGTCATTGTCTATCCAATTGTTCCAACAACAGTGCATTAACCACAGTCTACATAGTATGCATGGATGGAGTGTAAAACGCTTCAGGAGTATTGGCTGTCCATGTCTTCCATCCATATTTGCATCATTATTTTAAAGTTAAATCCCTTTTAATTAAAAAAGACAAAGTTACTGAAGTCTCAGTTGATGCACGGGGCCATGAAGTTGCAAAAACAAAGCTTGCAACTGCACAAAGTACCTCATCTGGTAGGAGTTCATACATGGCAAAAGGACCACAGAAAGAAATTAAGCTTAAACATTGTAGTTCATCTTTTCTGTGTTTGTGCAGAATGGAGATGATATTTTGGTGAAATCATCCAAGGCACTCTAGGTGGTAATTTGCAGGCAAATGGACTTGATTAAGCTTCTTGAAGACGTTTCACCTCTCACCTAAGAGGCTTCTTCAGAACTTCTGAAGAACTGAAGAAGCTGCTCAGAAGGGAGGTGAAACATCTTTAAGAAACTCAAGAAAGGCAAGTTGCCTATGATTTAGCACCCAGAATGGAGATGATAGACAAGAGAAATGGGGATCTGAGCCACCAGCTATCATCAGTGTCTTCGAGTCGAGACTTCAGAGCCTCACACTCAGTATTCCCTGGCCTCTTTCAGTTCCACCTCAAACACTTGTTCTGGGGGGTTATCCAAACAGTCAAGCCCATTATTGGGCGGCCTTACTGAGTGAAACCGACTCCAGTCCCCCTTGCACAGAATCCAGGGCAGTACATCCACCTTGTAATGTAGCTCTGGTGAGAACTCTGTACTGATCAAATTTGGTGCTCCTGCTCCTTTCCCCCGCGTTATCAGTCTCATCTGATCGTCGTAGCAGCAGTGCTGCGCTGCCAACGTCGTGCTGTCGTACGACAGCATTGAGCGGATGCAGAATCTAGCTGACGGTTTGTAGATGTCCAGGCGTTCTTTGGGCCCGCTCGCATCCCTCCAGCGATAGGTCTTGCGAAGTTTGCCGTCCTGGATGTTGACAGCACTGTAGACAGCCTCAGAGGGATAGGAGCATGGGCAGCTGGGGAGCTCTGTGAGCACTTGGTGCAGGTACTTCTGGAGGAAGTCATTCTTGCAGCTTAGCCACTTCTCACAGCTGTCCACATCTAGGTTAGGGGGTTGGAAGATTGGAAAAGGAAAAAATAATCACAATAAGTGTCAACATTTTTCAGTTAGTAGAAAATTTAATTAAATTTGGTTGATCTTACAGAAATATTTCAAATATATTACTCAGTTAGCTATGCATTTGTTAAAGATTTGTAATGAAAAAGACCATATTCAAGCAGCCAGTCATGCAATGCAAAGTGTGATGCACAGGATTTTGGTAATGTAGAGAATTTCACTTGGAAATGACAAAGGGGTGACAAAAAAGTAATTTTCTATAGGTCAGCAATGTCCTTGAAGAAAGTTTTTCAGGGCATCAGAAATCAGGTCAGAACTGTCATGTGTCTGCGCATGTAAACACCAGATCGTATTAGGAGACATCCCATGTAATGAGCTGACCCGAAATATATCCCCACTATATACCTTTCACTATTACTCAGCTGTTAGGCTTATGCCAAGAGTTAAACATTTATGGTCCAAAATGCCCAAAAAAAGTACGAGTTTGTAAGGCTTTTTGAAAACCTCATTCCAGTACTAAAACATTAATGGCTGATTGAGAGAGGGGCTTCGAAAAAAAACATGAAGAAAATGTTTTTGGCTGTAGTCAAATTTAAAGCTACCCTATATTTGCATCCTATAATGAATGTCGGGTTGAGAGAGAAAATGTCACTGGATCATGTTCTCTCCTCCTGCTGTATCCTTTGTTATGTTTGCAGAAAGAAAAGAACGATCATGTTCTCTGACCGCTGTTAGCAGTAGGAGAGCAATAAAATGGAAACTAAAAAGCAATTCAAACATTTCTGTTAGGCCAGGCCGGTGTTTCATCATGTCTCTGACAGACACAGCAGAGCATGCTGGGAAGAGAGATTTCTACATATCTAAACCAGGCACTTCCAGGGTGATTGACTGAGTTTGTTACCCAAGACTAAATGGAACATAATGTTTCATATACAGGCCAAAACCTATTGGAAACATGGAGTGGAACCTGTTGACTACTGCATGAATGCATGGAACAACATACAAAACACACACATACGCACACTCTCCATACGTACTTGTGTCCAGGGAGTCTGTGCTGTTGGTCGTCTGGATGGGTGTCAGGTCAGTCACTGAAATCACAGTGTCTACATAAAAAATGGGCACACCAGAGATTAGTGTCACCAATTCAGTATCAGTATTCAGTATTCTTAAAATATGACACTGGTGGATGGACAGAAGCATGTTTTAGAAGAACATGCCACAGTGAAGTTTTTGGGTATAAAATGTCATCACTTCATCATTACATCATATCCGACATTTAGGTGAAATATTGTATGAATTCTTGAGTTTTTGCCAAAAACATGTTTCGTGAGGACACAGTGACCTTGACGTTTGATCTTCGACTGCCAAATTCTGTTCAGGTCATCCTTGACTAAAAGTGGATGTTTGTGCCAAATTGTTCTTGAGATATTGCATTTATGAGAATGAAATGGATACCAGGTCACCTTGACCTTTGACCACCAAACTCTAATCAGAAAAATCAGAAAGAAATTTCCTCGAGGAATTCCTAAGATATTGCATACTATATAGTCTGCATTAACAGACCTTTTAGGACTTGGGAAAATAATGAAATTTTCTTCACATGGACCATCATGGCCACATGGACTCTAAAGTACAAAATGACTTTATTCTGCCCCTGATTGTACAAAAAGTTTCTGGCTTATTGATTTATTTTTCTTATTTCTGCATGTGCTCATTGCCTTTTCTATTTATTGTCAGTCATTGTGGTTATTTACAGGAATTTTGTTGTTTTTTCTGATAGGCCGGCTCAGGGTCTACTGAGGATGGTGGCTATACTAGTCACTGGTACGTGTTTTGTGCTCCTTAGTCGACTTTGTTCTTTTGGTAGTTTTTAGTCTGTCTTTCCTCTAAATCCAATTTATCAAACCTATTGTCAGATTGCAAACATCAGGGCTGATATCTAGGGTTTTTATGCTAGTTTTGCTGTTACAGTACCAACAAACAGTGTTTAATGGCTGTTACACAAATCAGACTTTTACAATCTCGCCACATCACAGGGTTTTTCTCCTTCTTACCAGCACAGCTCTCCAGGTCACACGTGCGTGACTCAGTCGCCGTGCATGCATAGCCACAGGAACGGGTGCGTTTCTGGGTGCCGTGTCCACAGCTGACACTGCAGGGAGCCCAGTCGCTCCACTCCTCCTCATACTCTGAAAAACACGCAGAGAAAAGATGGATGAAGGCGAGACAGCGCAGAGGGGAGAAAAGCAAAACTATGGAGTAATATATTAAGAGTAGGCTTTGAAGTTAGCCTTGTGAATTCCTCGCCCAGCTGGTGTATGTGTGTTATGCAATTAAGGAGCGGCTGAAAAGAGCCGGGTAACGACAGCGTGGGACCTCTGAGACGTGCTCCTCTGTATTTAAACAGCGCTTGCAGGAGGGGAGAGAGAAGGGGGAGAACTTCAAAAGACAGAGGGGGAAGGGGGGGAGGGAAGCAGCAGGACTGAAAGTCTTCTCACAGTGAGAGTGATGATGGCTGTATGCAGCAAAAGTCTTCATTCTCACTTTCACAACAGTACCAACTGAGCTGAGTGCCAACAGTTTATCATCAACTGGAGGTTAACGCATACTTCCTATTTCCTGTCTGCAACAAGAAGCTGAAATAACATTCAGTATGTTTATATGATGTTAGGAAAAATCGAATTGTTGTGTAAGTCCAACTAAAACTGGACTTTTAAAACACATGTACACATGTAAATTCGACTGAAATCGGACTAAGATTAATTTCTCAGTCGGACACAACTAAATAATGCAGTTGGGGGTCTATTTATTATTTCATTTATACACCTCAACCAGATCTGAACTGGCCTAGGCATTCAGCTGTCACCTAGGCTGTCCTCACACTGTTTATTACAGAAATATCATCATGTTTTTGAACAGCTAATGGGCTTGAGTCGATAAACAGGAAAAAGGAGAGAAAAAAGAAAAGGAAATGATACCCCTTTATTTCCAAAATTAGCAGATATGTGCATTTTTTTTTAAATATGTAAAAATCTGCTAAAAATAAGTGAAAAACTTCTTTTCCATTGCAAGTAGCTCTGCAGAGGACGAGTGTTGTTTTTCACTGGTGTGTCATGTTACATGTCATAGAAAGGCCAGAAAAGAGTTAGTAAACAGCTGACAGCCTCATGAGGCCAGTGAAAATCAGTACATTTACATGTAAGAAAAGGTCAAATTATTGTGTCAGTCTGACTAAAACTGGACTTGGAAGTACATGTGAACTTAGTTCAACTGAAATCACACTAAGTAAAATTTCTCAAAGTCAGATTAACACACCAAGATAATGCAGCTGGTGGTTGATTTACTCTTTCATGTATACAACTTAATCCGACCTAAACTGGATTAGGCATTCTGTGCATGTTCCATCATCCCCGCGCTGGGCTTTGACCTGAAAGTCAAACAGCATAAATTTGTAGAAGAAAGATGGGAAAAACAAAAGAAGAACAAGAGGGGAAGTAAACAAAACAAGACGAAGGTACCCAGTAATGTATAGAGTATGTAGGAAATGTACAGCACTGAAAAGTTATCCATGTTGTATGGGTTTAACTTGCAATCCATTTACCGCTTGCTAACTTATTTGGTATGTGATGTAATAGGTCAACTGGAAGAAGGTCCAACTAGCTGCGAGGGGGCATATCACCACCTACTGGGGAGGATTCAGACGCACTTCCATCGATAAAACGATTCTGTCCAGGTGCTTGTACACTGGGACAAGGATAGTAGTCCAACTAAATTTCCAAATCACACTATAACTGTAGCTCCATTAAACTGTGCATGTAAACATAACGCTTGTAAATTATATGCACATAGAAAAGTGCAATGAATCTGTGCCCTAGAGAAAGGACAGAAGAGTAAAATGAAGCCTTTTGAAATAGATCTTTGACACCAAACTCTCTGTACTGCAAAAAGTATGTTTAGTCCAGCCTGGAAGATGTGGAAATGTTCCCCCCTGACCTGTTTCCACACAGAAGGCAATGATGCACTGTGACCAAATGAATATTGCATACTTTTGGGAAAAGCCATAATCACGCTAATGATCAGGCAGGAAGTACGGCCAGCTGGCGTTTGTGTATGAGCGAGAAAAGTCAGTTGGTGGGTGAGCACATAATGCGTGTGTTCGTGTGTATGCAAGTCAGGCAGTTGTAAGCTCGGTCAGGATGTGTACCTCCACACACAGTCTGCAGTGAAATGCCTCAGAGGCTCTCTGGCTGAACAACAATGATTTCACTCCCTTTTCAACATCCCCCAGCTGTAATACATCCACCCATCCTACATATATTAATGGGTCATTTAAGAGGTCGTCTTATTGATGTGATGGGGTTAGCCAAGCTTGCACTACAGCAAATGAGCTAATGTGCTAGCATGTTGTTTGACTAATATTTGCTTTTGGTGGCTGTCAGGTTGAGCAGTGAAAAGCTCATCCATACAACCTATGAGGGCACGCATCCTCCATTTGGTGCTCCTGGTGAGAAAACAATGTCAATCAAATAGTTAAAAGTCAAAACAGATATTAACTTGAATCACCACATCATGGTTGTATGCATCTGCGAACCCGTCAAGTTGCAGTTATTACAGTTATGGTTTTTTGGCATTTACTGGGATATTGTGCTCACAATAATGGGATGTACAGATAGACAGACAGCTAAGAAAAGTGATGTCTCCAGCCATGGCTATCAACGGTGCAGAGACATAAAAGCAAAGTAGCAATGCTAGTCTTTCACACAACTGTGGTTAGAGTGGAAATGTTGTCGAGATATTGTTGTCATAGAAATAAAACCCATGCACAGCGCTCACATTTTTTTGATGAAGCACTGGGATGTGATGCTCTGAAGCACTGTGATGTGGGATGTGAGTCTGCGTGACTTATGTGCAGCAAGTGCTTCTGTTACAGACATCTGGACGCACCAGCAATAGAACTTTTATCTCTGACATCTGTTTAGTGTCAGGCAGATGATCTAAAGCTGTGTTTCCATCAAAGGATTTCAATGGAGTACCTTTGGAACCAAAAGTACCACCGACAAAGAGGTACCTTGACACTAACTTTGGACAGCATTGTCCGCTGCAGACGGTGCTCTTACATATGGCTGTGGTTGTTGTGACTCGATGTATCCGGTGGTTTAATTTGCCCAAGCACACCGAACAAATTAGATTGCACCTTCAAAGCTGTCCGCAAGCAGCCAAGTGAATGAATTTTTTTTCAGTCTACAGCTGCTGCTATAGGCTGCACACATGCTTTACTTTTAGTTCCAAACGTACTAAAAGTACCATCCACAACTTGACAAAAGAAATACAATAAATGTGTCCCAAATTGAACTGAACCACACCAACCTGCTGGTGGAATCACCTCATAAGTCACCTAATGCAAGACGTGGATTGTTTGAGTTTTCTTGTCTTTTGCCATTTAATGCAGTTTTAAAAATGCACAAACCAACAATTGCAACAGCAAAATATTTGAGGGGAGAATAATGAAAACAGAGATCATTTTCCTCTTCTCTTTTCACTTGGAGCTGTTAATTTAGCAAGACTGCATTGGCGTTAGGTTAGCCATAGCGGACTCACCTCTTCATGAGAGGCTGAGGCCTGCAGAGGGGCAGAGCTGAGAGAGAAGGAAAAACAGAGGGAGAGATGAAAGAGCTCATTTCAGGGCCTCGTCAATACAAAGGTTCTACCAATAAATTTCATCTCACACATGGAGATGGTGTCACGCATCAATACGTCAGACCATGAAAAGGCCTGATCACCATCTACAGACCAATGGCATCAGCCACATTAAAAGCATGTGTGTTTTTATAATGTCCGAGCAGAGCTGTTTTTAAGGATTTTGGGGTGAGTCCAAGCCAAGTCATAAGCTGTCAGCAGCAAATAAATCAGGAAAAGGAGTGTTTCAGGTCTGAATGCTGATGATTAAAAATCTAATGAAGCATGCTGGATCAAGGTGAGGATGAAAAATTGCAGCTGCTATTTATTATTTCCATATTTGTATTTGTTAAACCGTGCATTTGTGCTGATATGCACATGATGCAGCACTCAGACTGTTAAACTTCTCAACCTAGTGAACAAAGCCGGTACAGTGAACTGGTTCTGTGTGAGGAGTGTGCGTGTTTGACATGTTTATGTAGTGAGCCTTGAAGGAGCAGACCCTGTCATAAATCATGTCATGCTGGATAGACAGTGTGTGTGTGTGCGTGTGTGTGTGTGTGTGTGTGTGCGCATTAGCCCTCTAACTCAGACAGTACAAAAACCTCTTCAGACAGCTTGCTGCCAACATGCCTGTGCCTATTTGACCCCCACCCTCCACACACACACACACACACACAGACGCACGCACACAGACAAATACAGTAGTGATCAACAGCATCCAAACACCGAGCTTCCTATCGAAGCAGAAAGCTTACAGTTAGCAAAGCATCACTGAGAGACCTTATCTATGTGTTGTGTTGGGGGTAAGAAGGGGGGAGGGTGCATCCGCTCTCTGAATAGTTTTCAATGTTTTTTCATTGAGGTTGTCAAGCAAACGCTCAAGGCATCCAAACCTTCTGCTGCTACATCCACGTCTTGAAAAAAACCTGTGTCACTGTAAACACTGGTTTCATTTTTGAATCAATAAAATGCATGACTTACGAACATAAAGATTTTCACTAGTCTTCTTTTCTGGTGTCTGTTCTGCTTTTGTACCTTATTCTGAACCATTCAGAGTATTCCATCCAACAATAAATTGATTTGAAACCTGACGTTAAGTAAGAAATCATCCAAAAAGTTGCGCAATGCCCTCCGCTGATGGCTCATCCTTGGCTGAGCCGTGGTTGTGTTCAAAACCTATGGAAACTCTGGCTGGTTCACTAAAAAGGAACTAGAGCTAACTTGGTGGAAAAGGGCAAGAGTAGATCAGCGGTTCCCAAAGTGGGTGAATAGGACAAGAAGGCTGCTAGATTTATCATATTGGTGAGGCAGGGGTTGCATTTTAATAAGGTTCTTCCACTTTAAAAGCATTTACATTGTCATCACTATGTTTGTATATTGCATCTTTAAAAATAAGAAAAAAATGGTTGCGTCATACAAACACGTGACTGATACATCTTAATGTGACCTCAACTGACACATGACATAGGTACAGATTTTTCCAATCGCCTCTCTGTCAGATCTGCTAAATTTGTGCTGAATATATTATTTATGTCTGCTTTTAAAAGTGTTGTTGGAGCTTTTAGTGGTTAGCACTGGTGCTGCGAGTCACTTTTTGGGATCAAAAAATGAACTTAGCAGTTTATAGACTCTCCTGCTGCCGACTTCTGCTAGCTCGCCAAGTTAAGGTTTAAATGTAAACACTTTAAGGAAAAAATAGGGAGAAAATGGGCACTGCCTAAACTAGCATCCTGCTAGCCGTGGACAAGGTGTTGGATAATAAACTGGATGACCTCTATGTCACATCAGTTTCCAATGGGATATCAGGAACTGTGTTACCCTTTGATCAGGCAACAGGCCATTGCTGTTGATCCAGTTCTGATTGTAGACGTTTACCACCAGCTATAAATCATTCTTAAATCAATATGGAATTATGGAGTGATGCACGACCTACCTGAATTCTCTCTGAGTTCATTTCACAATACATTATCCCTTGGTTATTGTGTTGTGAGCTTTGAGTGTTCCTGTACTTTAAATCCTGTTGAGATGCAGGTTAATATATTTCTGTGCTGTGCTGGTGTTAATTTCTTGTACCTGTGTCCTGTGTTGTATAACCTGTGCTGATGAGATACAGGTGAATTTAACTGTACCTACTGTTTTGTGGGCTTGGAGTCTCAGTCGTGTAAATCATATCTAGATACAGTTGAATGTATTGAATGTATGGCGAAATTGGCGGTGGGGGTGTAGTAGTGGGCCAGTCCAGAGAAAAAATGCCAGGGCCAGATTTTGTTCCCCAGTCCGACCCTGCCTTTGATTCACCGAAAGCTAAATCCTGGACAGCCCCATTCAACCAGGTGACTCTTTTTCTATATGTGGGAGAGAAGGAGAGGAGGTTTGTGCTTTATGATGAATAAGGACTGCGGTAACAGTGTGAATGTGAGGTGCTGTCCTGGTCCTACTCGACCCAATGGTACATTATGACTGTTGAGACAGCTCATTGGGCATGAGGACTGACTGGACCAAGTTAGACCAGGTCTATTCCAGTCTGGGTCAGTTGGTGTCGACAGTCAGCTGACAAAATCATACAGTGTGAAATATGTAAAGATTTTAATCTTAAACCTTCACACTCAGTCATTCTCATAAAAACTCTGATATTTTCATCTGTTATCTTAGGGTGTGCTCAGTATATCTCTCATCTTGTATTAGTGGAAATTGTTTTTTTATTCATCAAGGTAATGTCACAATTCATTGTGACAGATTTAATTCTATCCAGCCTCATACTGTATGAATCAAAGCTTTACTTTTTGGTTTTCAGAGAGTATTCTTACCATAGTTATCCTTGGCATCCCAGTCTTTGTTCCAGTGACCACCCCAGTCTCCCCCTACCCCACTCGGAACAGTATCCTCTGGGTCGTAGTTGTAGTCCTCAGATTGTTCGTCCAAACTGCCTCTTTCCAACACGTTCTCCAGCTGCTCCGGGTACTCCCAAAACAATGGCCAGAACAGCTTCTTGTGACTGTTGGCCCATTCTGAGGACGACACTGACCAATCATTGCGCTGACCCTCTTTGACTAGGTCCATCTCCACCTCCGTCTCAGTCTGTGCGTCATCCACCACCTCGATGGTAACCTGAAAGAAACACAAAATATTTCACACACTGTTCATACGTATGTGAGCAGAATATAGTGACTGACAGTAATACAAAAGTAAAATGATCTCATTTTGACTTAATCAAAGTTGTGAAAGTATATATAGACACCTAAAAACAGCTTAAGAATTGCTTCAATGGCCCAGACTGCAGTGACCTCAGCAGCCAAAAGTAACAACATCAAGATGAATGCCTCTGTAATTTTAAGAAGTGGATAATTGCCATAAAAGACCCAATAAAATGCATTCACACATGACTGTTAAATAACAATGGGGACAGAGCAGCCTCATTCTGTAGAGCAGTCATAGTAAATTCCAACAGGACATAATGACAAATGCAGCATATCCTTGAGGCACTGGTGATTCCATATGCAGCCTCATTCATTTTAAAAAAAAAAGGGGGGGGGATACCCAAGACTTTTAGGATTTTGGTATGTTTGACTTATAGTAAGACCTGGTCAAACCAGAACATGCTACAGTAAAGTTTATCCATGCAACCTTGCAAAATGCATTCTAGAAGTTTGGTCACATAATAGCTTCTTGCCGAGCAAACTTAAGTTAGTGAACTGCTCTAGCTCACAAGATAAACACTGCTTTGCTAGCCAGTCACTGAGCAATCTAACTAGCTAATTTTGGTGTAATTGATGTATTTGTACTATGGACGTCTGTCTGTCTGGAAGTTGTCTGCTGACTTTGCCTGTTCTGCGGAGCAGGGTTTACTAATTCCCAACAATAAAGAGTCTATGTGTCAAGGACAATGACAACAACAATATTTGTTTTTTATTTTCTTTTAAATGCATGTGCATCCTTTGTTTCATTATGTGTCCCCTCCCTAAATATGGAGCTTTTTGCAGGTCCAAGATACAGATCAGGTTGATGGATATGAGTAGTGGCTGCAAACTTGCAGACCCAGCAGATGTTCCACTGCTCCATCTGTGTTCAGAGTACACTGTGCACTCCAAGTGTGTGGTTACTTCAGACTTTCCAAAGGGTATTGGACCAAATGGATCAATTTCTGATATTAAAAGAATCATTTCAGAATATTTGTGACATTCTAGCACTCTCAAACAATATAACAAATAATGTAACTATTACTTTTGATACCATGTAATAAGTAAAGTAAGTAAAGGAATATTGCTACTTTTATTAGGAAAAAGTAACTCAGTACACTCCCTGAGCAATTTGCCCTTCACTGGTTACATCTAACTTTACAGGTTGGTACAAGCTCTCAGACAGGATGAGGGAGTGATGTCCCTGCTCCAGGAGCAGTCTGTTTATATGAAGATGAGATTAAAATTGTCTTCTCCTTTTATGAAAGAGGGTTATTGTGCACCAGGGGAAGGGACTGAGACATGTGAAAGATATAGTGGGATGGAAAAGATGAACTGATAGCAGGTTCTGATTATCTCTGTTTTTCCCTCACATGTGCATACACACATAAACACACATACAGGTCTCGACAAAACCCAGGTTACTGATGTTTCCAGCAGCAACTGTTTATAAAGACAAAGCAGCAGCTGAAGAACGTGATGCTGAACATCAGAGAACAGAGAGGAGAAAGGTTAACATGTCCTATTCATCTTCTCATCAACAACAACAGTTTAAGACAGAAAAAGACTGATGATAAGAACATCTTGTTGGTCTGGACTCTGTCTCCTGGGGTGCCATACAAAGTAACACAATTTGTAGCTTATGTTACTCTCCATGGCAGTGCCTGGCAGTGACATGTATGTATGTGAGGAAGGTCATGGCATCAACAATCCACAGCACTGGGACTATGGTGGCATGGTTTAAAAAAATAATACTGACATATTTTTAGCCTATATTGCAATACACTATATACGTTGATATTTTGAAATCCCCTCAAAATTACTATCTACATTATTAAATGAACTACAGTTACAATTAGGTTAAATGCAGTAGCTACTGGTATAATAAAGTTAAATGAAGTATTGTTATGATAAGGTGAAATAAAGTACTTTTGTAATAAACTGAAATAAAACAACTACTGTTACAATAAAGTTAAGTAAAGTAGTGATATAATGAAGTTAAATAGAGTACTGTTATAATACATTTAATTAAAATTTTTTATAACGTGCTGTTATAGAAAAGTTCAAGTAATGTTATAATTGAAGAAATCAATGAGGAACGACTGGTGCTTTTAGTTTTGTAGGACTTGGCTTTTCTTGGGCCAAATATTGTTGATGTTTTTTTGCATCCCACATGGAACAAGCTGAGACACATGAGTATATTTGATATATCGTCCACCCTTTCGGGAACTATTCAGAGATTTTTAATGAATTAGTATTGACTGGATAATGTCCAATCCATGCATTGTCCATGCATTGTATTTGAGATGGGATAAATCAGGCTTTGTTCTGTCGCTGCTAAATTCAGAATGTCATATGTCTCTCTCTCTCTTTTGACCAGGCCATGGATTCCAGAGTAACATCATCATTTCTCTTTAAATCAGTTCCACAAGTCTTCACACTTTTTTTGTAGAGCCAGCTCCACCAGGACTTGGCTTCACAGTGAAACTTAAAAATGACCATTTGACCTTTTATATTCGGCTCTCATATGTTTTATATTTTCACTTTCCCCCCTTTCATACTATTTTTCTTTTATTTCTCCGAGCCCTGTGTCGATGTCTGAGGTTCATGGACACGCTGGAGCGCCCCACTGTTAAAGGTCCTGCAGATGGTAACTTAAGACGCTGTCCTGACTCAAACCAGCTGTACACAGAGATGGGATGTATGGAGCCAGAGGGAGATACATGGTGCTGAGGGCCGTAACTGAGAAGAAAGTGATGGAAGATCACTTAATCCAGAACACCTGCACTTCACTCATGATATAAACCCTTAATGCTTTGAGAAAAGTGATCTAAATCTACCTCTAATGATACAATTAGTCCAAAATATTTTGACTTCTTGCCACGTGCATATTCCCTACCTGGATGTTGGGATTCTGGGAGCCCATGTCTGCATTGGCCAGTTCTGGGAAGTTCCTGAGGTCCAGGATGAAGAGCTCAGGGTCCTCCTCAGGTTCCGGTGGGGGGAGGACGCCCTGATGTTGGTGCTGCGACCAGTGGCGTCTGGACTTGGGGAGAGACGGACCAGAGGGCAGAGTCTGCAGCAGGTTCTCCTGTTGGAGCTCCTGAAGGGTCTGACGGTCGTTGGCAGGACTAGGCTCTGCTATCACCTGAGAGGGCAAAAAGACAGTGACCATGCAGTCCATCATACAACACACCGGCTGAAATATCTGTGAAATAGAAAGAAACTGAGGTATTTTTTAAAGGCAAAGCGTTCTTTCGTTTTTGAGATACTCAAGTTGCTTTGCTTGGGGGCCAATTTTGCAAAATGACAGTAGGCCAGAGGCCAGGGGCCATTGGGACATTTTAAGGATTTTAAGATGTTTCTCTGACTTTAGGACATTTCTCAAAATTTGGGATGTTTCTAGGATTTTAGGACATTGCTAGAATTTTTGGACATTTCTCAGATTCTAGGATGTTTCCAGGAGTTTAGGATTTTAGGACACATATAGGATTTTGGGATGTTTCTTGGATTTTAGGATGTTTCTGGGGCTTTAGGACATTCCTTGAATTGAATTTTAGGACATTTCTGGGATTTTGGGACACATGTAAAATTTTAGGACCTTACTTGGATTTTAGGACATTGCTGGGATTTTATTGCTAGGACATAATAGTCCAAAGGTCAACCAGAAGAGGGTCCGACTAGCTGAAAGGAGGCATATCACCACCTACCGTGGTGGATTTGGAAACACTTCTGTCAATAAATCGATTCCCCTCTCGTGCTTGTATACTGGGACAAGGACAGTAGCCCAGTTAAATGGCCAAATCAAACTATAGCTGTAAATCCACTTAATTGTGCATGTAAACAAATTGAATGTAACAGTTTTGCTTTTTTTATATTCCTTACTTATTCAGTCTCTTCTTCAGACTTGGTGCTGATTATATTTGGAACAACACTCGAATGGAGATGGTCGGTATGTATGGTCGTGCATCATTGCACTGTGCCGCAAAAAGAGCAAATATTTGTGCGTTCGCCTGGGTGCCATTTTTACATCACTGTCGATCCGAGCTGGAGTTGACAAATACCCGTAACTACAGTGACTACTGTGTAATTTGTCCTCAGAATTAATGTTGATCATAACTTTTAAAAGACAAAAGACAGCTATAAGTGGTTCTTTTGACCAGTGGGAAAAGGGACTGTAGACAGAAAAATTACTAGAGAGAAGAAGGATATGGAAAATAATTTTTTTGAAAAAGAAGAAGATAAAGACTCAATTAAAGAGTTAAGAGTGGAGTGCTGGTTGGGACGGCTATGATTCATTTAAATGAACACATTTGGTGATACTGAGCAGAGGAAGAGGGCATTTTCCCACCCGTCTGCCTGGGAGTTAATAACTCTGCCAGTTGACTGTAGTCTTGGCCAGACCTTTAAACACCATGATTGATTTGATGTGAAATCCAAGGAGTAAAACATCAAGCTGGATATCAGCATGTTTGCCAGCACATTTAAGTTCTCTAGTGAAGATGAGGATGTGTGAGTGTGTGTGGCATGTTTCCCCTCTCCTTGACCTCTCCCAGAGAAGACTGAAGAGTTACACTTTGCATGGAAGCATTTATTTAGTCATTCAGAGAGACCCTGCAACATTAGCCTTTTGGATAGAATGGCTTGGGGAGATTTTTTTCACTCACACCTGGGGGATGGATTTCTGTTTGTCAGATCCATCTCTGAAATGGTTCCCAGTTGACAAAATACCCAGATTCTTTACACTCCGATTCTAAGCCCTCCAAGCCAACCTTTTATCTCTCCTCATTTTTTAGCCATTCTAGAGAAGGAAATGTCGGTCAGTCGACCACTCTAGTCCCGATGAAATACTTCAGCATAGTGAAATATCTCAACAACTAAAGGTTGCATTGACATAAAATATCCATGGTAGCCAGTGGATGAATAATAATGACCTGGGTGACCCCCAACATTTCATCTAGGGTGACCAAACTTCTTTATGCTGCTAATTAAATGTTAACACCATAAACTAAGATGGCTACTATGGTAAATATTACCTGCTATATATCAGTATTGTTGCATTCATGTGATGTTGGAAGTTTCCAAGTTGGGAAGTCAATCTTCTGACTTTGTTGTGTTCATGTGCTTTGAGGTCCTAAAGTGGGAATAACATGGAAGCTACAAAGACGAGAAGGTTGCATTTTGATGGTAACCGTGTTTAAACAAGAGACAACTGTTTCCAGTTTATTTATATTTTATAAATCATTTTATTTTAAATATATTTTAATGGTTAATGGACTGCACTTGTATGGCACTTTTCTAGTCATTCGAAGGACTTTAACACTCACATTCACCCATTCACACACACACACATTCACACACTGGTGGCCGAGGCTACCGTACAGGTGCCACCTGAAACCAGAAACATTCACATGCACTCATATTTTGATGATGCAACATCGGGAGCAATTTGGGGTTCAGTATCTTGCCCAAGGATACTTTGACATGTTGCCTGGAGAAGCCGGGAATCAAACCACTGACCTTCTGATTACAGGATAACCCACCCGACTTTGAGCCACAGCCGTCCCATATATAATAAATATGTATGTATTTTCAAATTTGAATCTAGGTCACTCTACATGGACAGCAGTTAACATTAATAGCATATACTTTAAATTTGCTCAAAAAGTGATAGTAAATACATGGAATAATAAAAAAGTTTCTTACCATTGACTTTTGCCTACCGTATTTATGCATTTATGACATCAAGTCAGTAACTCGTGTTATAAAACAACGTTGTCAATGTGATGTTAATGTAATGTCAGTGTACTTGTCTGGCGTGCTTTATAGTTTAAAGTTTGCTTCCTTGCTACAGCTAACAGATGCATATACAAAAATATGAAACTCTAAAAGTAAATGATTGACCATTATCATGACAGTTTGCACTGTTGTGTAAACATAGGGACCGTGCTGTTTTCTGCATGCTGCGACATTCAAGTAACTGCCAACGTCATCCAACTATGATGCCACCCCTTCATGCGCATTTCTTGTCATCACAGTAGTGGCATCCTGGAGCATTAACAGTTGGGGCAGAAGGATACCTAAAACGTCAAAGGTAGACGCAGAAGGTCACTGACAGAGCAGCATCATGCGACAGGTTCAGAGTGAGAACGTGTTGGGTGTCTTTGCTATTTTAACAGTGTTTATTGTTGTTATATCCTACTTTGTTGTGCTGTAGCCTACACACAAACATAATATTGTTAAAAGTCCAGTTATGAATGACATGAATCAAAGATTGCTTGCAGTGTTTTAGTTAAGGAAAAATACAAGCATTCTCATAATCACATTGGATCTGTATTTCACATATAGTTATTCTTAGCAGGAGGAAAACTCGATCTGCTCTGTGCAATGCGCTGCAGCTCTGTCACAAATAGAGGCACGTATTTTTATTAGCTTCTGGTACGCTTGTGAAACGCACTGCGGCGCGTCTGATGGAATTACAGGAATTGTCTAGAGAGGCCGCGATCAGCTTGGGTAGCCGCCTGGTGGAGATTTGCGCTCTACTGAGTGCGAGTGTGTGCTGACTTGGTGTAGCACTCCCTGAACGTGGGTGTCTGTGCACAGCTCAGATCAGTGTGGGGGAAAATAAACATCATTCTGTTACACCAATTAGTGATTAGTGAGTGGATCTTGTGTTTTTGTAGTTCAACAAGCCCAACAGAGTGGTGCCTCTACTCTTTAGAAATGATATGTTTGATGGCGCCTCATCAATGTCAAGCAAATCTCATGGTCAAAAGTTTCCACATATCAAATTTACATTTTAAGGATTTTATATGTGTGCATACAGAATGTAGAATATGCGCGTTGCATGTCAGTAGAGTTGTGTGTATGAGCTCTTTAGCTGAGTGCAGTGAAAGCACTAGCTTATGTTCCTTCATTAAAAACCCACAGAGGCAAAGAATCCAGCGCTTATACACAACCCTCGCATGAAGCATACATTCTGATACATAGATTATAATATACGGTTTCATCTTTACCTCATCTTGGGCGCAAGACATTTGAGATCAGTCCATCCCACGCGGTCTATTCCACAATAAAGCACACAACTTAAACTCGAACTGGCTCAAGAATTTGACGCCCTCTGCAAAATGTGGCATCAGCTTCAGTGTGCCTCTGGGGACGCAGTGGAGAGGGATGGCTGTCCATCCGGGATTGTTATTAAAGCACCTTTGTCACCCCTATGATTGTTTAATGAATGTGCCCCCTGAGAAGCAAACTCAATATCTCCCTGGTCACATTCCCCTCCCAGAGTTTGGATAAGTTAAGTGGCTGTTTGTGTGTAAAACACCAAGTTCTTATTGCGACCCTGGACCAAGTCGAGCGTCAAGGCTCCCTGTGAGCAACATGAACCCGACCACTCGCTATAATAAAAACACACAGCCAAGATTGAGGGAAGAGAGAGAGTGAGACCAGAGAACAGTGGAGCCAAGAAAAGACCTATGCACATATATACTTGTATATTACATTTCAAGCACTTATAATCTGCTGCCACAAAGCTTGACTGGGTCCAGTCGGCTGGCTGAGAGGACTACTCTGTACGTTTTAATGATTTTTGATGCTTTAAGGTTGGAGAAAGTCCATGTTATTTTAAATGAAGTGTTTCTTTAGTAGGAGATGGGGATGGGCAATGTATTGAATATACTGGAGGTATTGCACACATCAAATTTTGCTGTGAAAGTATTTTTAAAAATTCAATTCACACTTTTAAGCACAAATTCCACTAATTTAAGAAGTCGGACAGGCTCCTGCATTGTCTACAGCACGATCCTGAAATATTTCAAAATAAAATGCCTTGTGTCATCAACTGATGGGATTCTGTCAACAGAGAGGATTTTTGTTTTGAAAGAGAAGCAGGGAAATCTTGAGTAAAACAGAAATCTTTGTTTTTCCTCATCTTTGTGACAGAGAGAGACTTGAACTGAAGTAAAAGGTGGTATAGAGTCAATATAATTATCAAAACACCATTTTTACTGTCTATTCCCACTGACAACCATGGGCAGCATGTAGAAAAAATCGGCGAGCCACCGTTTCTGGAATGCAGTTCTAAAACACAGCTGAGATGTGTCTGACCAGCAAATGCTCTAACCTGTTAACACAGGTGCTGCTGCTAAATACTTTGCGTACTTTTCAGGCTTCCAGTACTCTGATGGTACAAAAATTCATGTTACAGAGCCACTGTGGCCTTCAATGAGTGTCTTGAAGGTGTTTCACATCTCATCCAAGAGTAACGTGGCAGATGTGATCCCTGCACAGGATTGTGTCTACTTTAAAGAGCCATCGGCGACATCTCCATCTGACAGGCTGCAGACCCCGTTTAAGACCAACAAACAACAAGCCCAGCCCTGATTGTGCAACCAAAACCAGGTATGTTAAGCCAAACCTTGATCTTTTCCTGACCATAATCTAGTGGTTTTTGTGTCTAAAAATAACCACGCATAACCACAGCTTTCCTAAAATGTAACAAAACCAAAAGTTTCAGTGTTAACCCTAGTATTATATTGCCCGAGATTAGTCTTGGTCTCGAGACCGGTCTCAAGCTTTTAGAGGGTCTCGGCCTCGTCTTGAAATCAAACTCATTCTGACTCGGTCTTGTCTCAGACATAGCGGACTCTGTATTTTTAATTAAAACCGGTCGAGAACACGACAGATTTATTTGTTAACATAATTACTGTGACTGGATGTAAAACTTCCTTCTTCAAATCCAGCCAATCACGAAAGTCATTTGTAGTTTGCTTTTTTTGTCACTGATAACGGCTGCCACCCTCCACTTGTGTGGGTGCAGATCCATGAAGACGACACGAAGAGAAGCAGAGTGGTTGTTTGGGAGCAGAGATGCCAATTTGTCTGTAATCTAGTTTGGCTACCTTGACCACAGAAAATTCATATGCAAGAAAACAAGTTAAAGAAAACACTCGGCAGACTGCAGGTTCTACAAGGCAGCGTTTACTGAGCCGGCTGGAACAACATAAAACTTCTATCGGTTAATTGATCTCAGCTTCTCAGTGTTTGTTATAGAAATCAGAAGGGTCTTGACTCAGTCTCTGCCCTTAAAGTCTTGGTCTTGTCTTGGTCTCGGTAAACTCTGGTCTCGACCAAGTCTTGTCTTGGTTAGTGTGGTCTTGACTAGTTACCACAACATAATAATGAAAGCATGTTACATTCACGTGGTTTGCAGAAATAAACAATACCATCATTGGGTGATGTGGTTGGTCTATGTGCTCTTCGGTGCTGAGCAGGTAGTGTACAGGGGGTTAATCACTGAAAAGTGTTGCCTGGTACTGCAGGAAACAAGGCTGATGAGAGCGGGGAGAGGCGGCCAAAAGCTGCAAGAGAGGGGCTAAATCAGTCCGTAGCGCTGAGGGAACTGACAGCTGGGTGATAATTCTCTGTGGGTTTGTGATTATAAGCAACAGCTCTCATATAAAGGCTGTAATTTAACCCATTGTTTGATTAGTGCAGCTTTAATGTTAATGGAAACAGTGAACACACATTGTAGGTTGAGTAACCAAATGCCATAATTTCCTGCAACCCTAAAACATAGTTTATTTTATTTCTATTTTTATCAAATCAGAATATGTTAGTCTTAAATATTCAGTGATTAGAACTTTGCATCAGTAGCCATCTTTGATTTTGTCTGAATATGAATGGCAAAAGCATTTCAAACAGATTCCTACTCTTAGTTTTGCCCTAACTTACTGCAACAAAGATTTTTCCTTCAAAATAATGTCCAAATACTGGAGACAGCAACATATGGAATGATCCTGTTTACGCTGCTGCAGCCTACAAGGTTTCTCAAACTGGTCAAAAATTCTCTGTTATTCCAACAGAGAAATAAATGAATACAGATTTTAGGGTATAATTCTCATCTTTAATTGGGTATCATGGAGAAATCTGATATGGTGGATACTGGGAGGACTTGAATTCCATAATGCTCACTCCAAACAAGGACCTGTTCTCGATCTTGTTAGCACTCCTCTGCAGCGTCTGAATGAATAAAACATCTAAGAATAAATCTACGTGTCAAATGACTTGGGTGTGGAGAAGGTACAAAAACAAGGAAAAACATAAATTTCTAAAGTTCAAAGTAAAGTTGAGTGTAGTATTAATCTATTCATAAACTCAAATCAATATGAGGGAAGACAGCTGGCCTGTGTTACAAGTTCAGGATGTCAGATTTAGGGAGATTTACTGGCATCTAGAGGTGAGGATTGCAGATTGCAACCAGCTAAAACTTCACCTCGTTTGATTTCCTTCAGTGTTGCTCAGGAAGTACAAATTATCTGCAGAGGTCTCCTTCTCTTAAAAAAACAAACACCCCTGGTGATTAAAACTGATTAAAAAAAATACCAAAAAATACAAAAAAAAATTGGGCAGTTAGCCCTGTACCTGCTAATGTGTTTTTTTGATTTTTTTAAATAAATTAATCAGCTATCTTCCTCTACAATACTTTTTAATTCTTTTGTGAATACACGCAAGCAGCATCCCCTTATAAGGCACTGTACTTTATCAGAGTAGGGGGTTGGCTTGTAGAGTGCCGGTTCTAACACATTGAAAGAATAGCCTATGTGCTCATTTGCTTCCACTACTTGTTATATGTTGTACATATGTTGTAATAATTAAATAAATCAATGAATGATAAATAATCAAACTAAGAGGTCTCCTCCCCTTAAAAACATACAGACCTGGCAATTTAAACCAGTTAAAATACTGAATAAAGTAGTTTAACTTTACAAATCAGTAGGGATGTAAGGGATTCACTCAACTCATGATTTTTTTTAAATACAAATTGAGATTACAGAAATGTTATGACTGAAAAATATTCAATTAATTATTTCAAACAAAAATTTTACAAAATACAGCATTTTCTCTTCTTTTCTATATCAAATTAAAGATTGTTTTTGATTTCTGAGGCATTGTGTAAATGCAAAACACAAACTATGCAATGAATGCATACATTCTGAGGATGTTTTGGCGATGTTGGGAGGTTACAGATCATAAAATGTTCTTTTTATGAAACATTCCTACAAAGTTGCATGAGAGCAAAGGAAGAACATTTTCAAAACATTCAGAACATGTTATTGAGGCCTGGGATTACAGACTACAACATTTTTAGCATTCTTAAAAAGGTTTATAGAGAATGTTAACCTATTTTTAAGAAGAACTTTCTGGGAAATAAAGGAAAACTTGCCACTGAAATGTTATAAAAAACAATGCATTGGTTGCATTGTACCATTCTCCGAGCGTTTTTAGAACCAAAAATTACTAGCTGAGAGTTCACAAAATCATTTTTAAATTAATATCTCGTCCTTATTCATTGAATTACATGGTTGTTTTTTTTTCTTTGTTTTTTTGTTTTTTTGTAATTGTATTTGCCAAGTAGCTAATAAGACTGTTGTCTAAGACTTTTGTTTTTTGTTTTGTTTTTTTTAAGATAAAGATGACCGTCCCACTTTACCAAACAATCTGTCCCACGTAAGTGGGAGTGAGAGAATGGTATGGTGTGTAGCTCCTAAAAAGTTGTATATTCACATTTTTTTCCAAGATAAAAATAGCACAAAGGTCTAAAGTGATTTATAGAAACATCACTTGACTGAGTTTGACTTATTTTGAAGTGTATTGTATTCACAAAAAGTGTCCCATATTACTTTAATTCTCCCTACACTAAAAATAAAATAAAATAAAACACAATATATTTCTGCAATTATGCCAATTTAAATTCTGCATGATGGACCTGTCAATCTCAGTATGCAAAGTTCTCATGATTTTCAAGTAAAAAGCAAAGATGAAAATTGTAATTTTACGCATTTCAAACGCGCACTTTTCTAAACTGTCTCTCAAAGATGCATTTTATTTCAATTTAATGCAACTTTATTATAATCTGGGCAGCATGAAAAGCGGGATATTTACCTCAGTAACAGACGCTGTGGTGTTTCTGTCTCTGCCCGAAGTCCTCTTGAAGTGCGTGGGAAATCCGCGGACGGACCCCACGGAGAGGGTCAGCAGCCACAGACACCACACCGCCCTCCGCTGCATCTTGAGCTCTCAGTTGATCTACTCCCAAATGCAGTCCTCCAGCGTGTCTGCTCAGATGTTAGAGGAGTCTTCAAACCATTTCAGTGCGCAGAGAGGGAAATCTAAGCGGCACACACGTGCGCGTACTCCGCGCGCCCCCTCTGCGCTCCGCGTTGACTCACTCCGCTCCGTTAATTGAAATAATCCCTGATCTCCGCTTTCTAATATCGGTGTGTCCATTTCATGCACATGGATGCAAAAAATCAAAAAAGATTTCAGGATTTTTTCAGTTTCCAGTTAAAGTTTCTACGCTCGTTAGTGCGCCGAGTTGAGAAATTTCAGTCTGCTGCAGCTTCCAGCCCAGAGAGCAAAGCATGTCCACAGGGTCTACAGGTCCTCCTCTGCTGAGATGACATCGAGTCAGTCATCGGCTCCTCTGGTTGCAGTCCAGCTCGCAGTATTGACTTTAAAGGAGAAACCCCCCCTCTGCCCCTGGATGACGTAACGGAGGGAGGGTGTACTACTACCAGACTACTACAGCAGAGAGTTTAATCAGCAGAGACACATCCAAGCAGATTTGAACCAGCATCATGTTCCTTACTGCTGCTGGATGATGGGCTATTTCATGATTTTGTATTTTTCAATGAATTAGTAGGCTAACATACCTCACCTCGACTGTACAATACATGCAAGCAGCATATTCTAAGGGACTGTACTTTATTTATTCAACATTCTATGATCTGTCACCTCTCAACATCACCAAAACGAAAATCTGGAGTGCTTCCCTTGCTTTGAATCACCCCCTCTCATAAATAACAAACAGTACCTCATGTTATAACGGTAATAATACTGATTCTATTTATTGATACCAACAACAATTAAAACAATATTACATTGTAATCATTGTTCGCACATATGGCAGCCCATTCAAGCTATATTGTGCACACCAAATTCAGAAAACACTAAGTAGTATCAATTAATTTGGATTTCCTATAATGATCATTCAAAATCAGTTAAATCAAATACAAATTTTAATGTGTCATTCTTTAAGATTTATTTCCACGATGATTATTATGATTATGATTGAGACTATTTGCCACTTTATGGGATTCCTATTTGTTTTTTAACCACTTGGGGGTAGCAGGAGAAGTAGCAAACACAGTGCTTTACAGTGAAGTTGCACAGGTGCCTGTTTATCTATGCAGCACACACAGAGCAACATTTGCAGTCGTTCTGAGTCGTGTTTGTGTCCAGCTGATGCATGCCAGATGTACGATAAATATGGTATTTCTACCCTAATTTTGCCCTCTGTACGATCAATAATTCCAAAATTGCTGTAATGTACAATAATTGGACCAATGTGACACAATAAGCATTTCATTTAGTTCACACGTCTCAATTTAACTCATTTCCTGGCTCCTACATCTGTGTTAACACATCATCTCTCACGTGATCATGTTTGATGTCGACCATTTTCAGGTCATGTTCGTCAAGCACGCACCACTGTCGTTTATTTTTGTAAACACTTGGCCACCAGCGCCAGACAGAGAAGACTGAGAATGAAGACAAAGAAACAGCTTCTCTCTGAGGCAGTGGGTAGATTTGTAGTTGAGTCAAAAACTCATTTAAATACTTGTTTACCAAAGTTATAATTTAAACCTATTTGTTCACGTGATTGTGACTGGTATACGATAATTTTTCTCAAAATACAATAATTTTGAGCTTCTGGTAAGATAATTTAACATTATCAGTCTGTCAACACTGACATGATGAGAGTAAGTTCCGTATTCACATGTAGCTGTGATCGGGTCTCCCCCAGCGTCTGAGAAACACATTTTGGGTTTTAAGATGCTAAATGCTCAATTATGTTGACAAGCTTGTCTCAATATCGCTCCAATTACAGCCCAACACGGCCTTCCTACGGTGTCAGCTTAGATAGTGAAAGACGATAAGTTTCATGTGAGACAATCGTTTTATCCCACGTAGTGTGTCATAGAAGAGATGCATAGCTGAGGCATCATGTAACCTATAAAAGCAAAAAGAAAAAAAAAATGTTCCATTGCAGTATGCAAAATATGACTTTTTTGAATCCCCTGAAATAACACCTCACGCAAACATAAAAAAATTTTGGCAATAAATGAGAAGGGGTTTTCTTTTTTCAAAACTGACATGTTTTCTTAGACGTGTTTTCAATATTTGCAATATTTTTAACCGACACAATTTAAAGGCTAATGGTAAACTGCCAAGTGTGAGAAAAATAGTGTGTTTTTTTTTACCATTAATGTATTTACACACAATAGTCTAGAAGAAATCAAAAATGTGTATTAATTGAAAAATGAGCACGTATATGACTCCTGTAAGTTGTAGTTGTGGGTGTGGTTTGGCAGTTGTGGCCTAAAATTGGCACTTTATCATCAAAGCCAGCTCATATTTTGCCTTTTGATGCCAGAGAGCACAGCCTAATGCATCAACACTGTGACAGTACATCATATAGTCTGCTGAGATATTGTTTCTTAACCCTTTATGGTACCTTGTTGCCTCAAGGTAACATACTATTTTTTGCTTTTTACACTCACACAACACATCCTCAGTTATGTAGCAATATTTTAAAGGGCCCTTAGGAAACCAGTAGAACTGTATATAATGCAATGTGACTTTCTGGAGGCCATGTTGAGTCCCTTTTTCGGGGTTTTCCTTGTCTGGTTCGGCCCCATTAACTCTCTCCATGGAAATGGTGTGAGAAGATCTTTTTGTGTCAGTTAAAAATAATGAAAACAAAAAAGATTTACAATAATAGATGAGTAAAGTTTTTAATTGTTTAATGTGCTTAATTTGAAAATTTATAACACAAAATTACTAAAATGCAAATGTTGCCTTCATACCATTATGGCATCCTGCCACAACAGTTTTTGGTATTGTGTATTTAGGTTTATAGCATAACACTCATCAAAATTTCCCTTTAATCTCTGCAAATAACAATTATTCTAAATATTTTTTTCATAAAGTAGAGATTTCATTAAGATTTTAACATCACCCCCCTTTTTTCATATCTTACATCATGTTACAGTATTGCTTTAAGGTAATGTGACCAAAAGTGTCCACCAAAAAATTATTTGTTTTTTGAAAATGACTTGAAATTATGTTTACAAAAAAGTATTACAAATGTTTTTTAACCAACCAGCATCATAAAGCACACCACAGAGGGTTACATTAAAAAGAACTGGAAAAATATTTTAAAATAGGACTGCAGTACAACTTCCAACCACTTGGTCAATGTTTGGAGGTCACAAGTTGTTCCCTGCTGGGATGTGTGTGCACACACATACCAACATGCATACACACACATCAACATCACACACACACACACACACACACACAGACACACATACATGTATGCTGGTATACACTTAACTCTTTCCAGACCCAGAGACCTGGAGTGAGGTGGAGGAGGCATGGAGAAGGATGGAGCGGGGGATGGGGTCAAGGGGTGAAAGAGCTTCCAGATGTTGAGACTGTTTCTTTTTCAAATGGAAGTTCCTCCTCACTTCCTTTTTGACTGAGAACATGTGTGTGTGTGTATGTGTGTGTGTTTCTCAAATATTAATCTTTGCGCTGCTTTTGAGATACGATTCATCGTTTCTGACATGAGATTCGAAACTACACAAAGACATACTGTATATTAGCTTTTTTTCCCCTGGTAACCTGATGGGTCATATCAATGCATAGAAACATGTGTTACTGTACACCTGCAAACACAAATGCAAACACAGACACCAACACGTGTAGATGAGCCAGAGAGAGTGACGGTAAATGCATTCATTGACAGAGAGAATAAATTAGCTGTAAAGTTCTCAGTTGGTACGAAATGTATAGTGGAGATTCAGATTCTCCATGAATGAACGCTGCAGCTCCTCAAGACCAAAGTAAAGACCCTGTGTCCTGGTTCCTACCTGCTGGGTGAAGTTAATGGGGTTAGCCCTGAACTGAGCATCCGCTTCAGCCCTGGAGGCAAAATAAAGTCTCATCTGTGCTTCCTGACACCAGTCTGGAGGCTGAAGACAAAATGTCTAACACAGGCTCAAGTTATGTTAGCTGGCTATAACATTGTTTGGGTTTCTCACCATTTGGGGGCAACAGAAGAAGCTGTAAACACAACAGAGTGGCACAGGAATGAGTCATAGAACCAGGAAATGAGTTAGCATTTTAGCACCTTCTGCTTCCTCGTCTCAAAGTCAATGGGTTTTTTGAATGGGTTTTTGGTTAGAAGCATAGACTGTTGGCTATGTAAAGATAGACAACATGACAGTTCCCCAAAAGTATAGCTTTTCAGTCTTGGTCGCCCTTTGGTGTCTGTCTGCAGTATAGGTCATAAAGCCCATCCCTCCATACCAGTAGGAAGGACGGCATCAGATTGAAAAGCTGCTGGAAATGATGGAATATCAGGAGCCTGACTGTGCTTATAGGGAGGGCAGCAGGGGTGGTGGTCTTTCATGCCAGAGTACAGAGTTTGCTTCCTGTGATGATGTGAGATGTTTTTTTTTTTCTACACCTCACCATGTGCCTCTTTTGCCTAAAACCTAACCATGAATTTGTTGCCTACTCATAATCATCATGACCGTCTATGTTGGTTGCCATGTGCTTATGCTGGGTAAACATAATGACTTTCTGCGTCATCCCACCATGTGCATTTGTTGACATCACAGTAACAGCATCCCGGAGTGTAAACAGCCGACACATAAGGACACCTAAAATATCATAAGTAGACATGAAGGGTCACTGACAAAACTGCAACATATGATGAGCTGGGATGAGAATGTGTTATCTCAGCTGAGTTCCTCACTTTTCAGTGTCCCCCTGGAAACATTTTTTGTTGTCATGTGGTGCTTCCTGCAGCTTTTTGTGGTATTCAGTTGCGTTTTTTCATGTGGTGTTTTTAGCTGTCTGTTTTCAGCTATGCGTGGACATACTAGTTGAGTTGTTTTCTTAATTTTCTTGTGCTTTATCTATTTGCATGCGCTTTCTTAACTGGCTGTGCATTTAGCTTTCAGGGCCACCAAATCATGGCTTACCGGGACACTTGGATAGAACAGAGCCATTGTTGATGTTATTACTAACTAATTAGCAAGGAGAAAAGTAATATTTTCAAATTGGTCACGTAAACAATTACAATTTCAGTTTGCACATCTCAATAAACTGAATACACCATTCCATAGCATTGCATTGACATGTTCAAGTAGCGTATTGGACTTACTTTAGATCGTAAGAATAGCTGTAGGCTACTGTAATATTTTATTTTTGTTTAACTGCTGTAGGTTTCATTGAGCTGCTCTTAGATCAGTGTAAGTCTGGTGGCAAGAGACGCTTGGAAAGGTGAGTATACAGCAGTAGTAGTACTAATATGAGGATACTGTAAATATTTGCACATGTGCTACAGTGGTTTGCATGTACCTGTGTGTGTGTGTGTGTGTGTGTGTGTGTGTTGTACCCTTTGAGTATACCAACATTATATATGTTCAGGGTTGCTCACCAAAGAGTCGCTCCGTGTGGCCTCTAGGTAATTGCTCCCATATTTGCCAGGTTTGTGGTCTGGGTTAACTGTTGTACCTGGTGTGGGTGCATGTGTGTGTGTGTGTGCATCTGTGGAAACCATCACTCTTCTTTAATGAGTGGTGAAAATGGAGAGAGGAAGGAGAAAAAAAATTGTATTTGACCTTTTTTTTTCCTTCCTGGAGGAGCTTGAGTGTGAGCTATCAGAGGGTGATGATTCAGATCTGACCCTGTGGATGGCAGTGCATGACATGACGGACTGTATGTGGTTCCCAACTGTCTTCCAGAAGGGACCCCTTTTCTATAGATAAGGTATGATAAAATAAGATAAAACTTTATTGATTCCACACCGGGGAAATTCACATGTCACAGCAGCTCAAGTAGCAGGCAGGATTTCATTAACAAATTCAAATTGCACAATTGAAACTGTAAATTTGGAAAAATGTAAATTTCGAAAAAAAAAAAAAAGTCTTTGCGCTCACATGAGGTGGTATTTTAGGCGATTCAAAAAAAGCCATATTTCCCAAAACTGCAATGTAAACACTTTTTTGGCTTTTCAATGTCACATTATGCTATGGCTATGTGCTTGTCAGTGGGCTCCCTCATGATGTAGCAGGACCTACAAGAGCTGTTACTGCATCACATAACTCTGAGCAAGTACGAAAGTTCTGAATCCAAAATGAACTCGGTCAGTACAAGACCACATGACCAGTGCAATGACGGCAGTCAACAATGAAGCAGTCCCAAGCAGTCTTCTTAGGTGGCAGGTTGGGTTAAAAAAAAATCTACTCTTTCCCACAGGACAATCCACTAAAGACACATGTTTGAAACATGTTTTAAGGTACGTCCTTAACATGTTTTTTTCTTAACTTAACCACAGTGACTTTACCTGCCTAAACTTAATCTCTGTAAGTTTATGTCAATTAAGTAACTGCACTTTAACCCTTTGAAAACAGGAGCGACATCACTTTTCTCTTATTTAAAATGCAGAAGTACAGCATGTAGTTCAAGCAACAGCCCAAGAGCCAGCAAAATGATAAAGAAGTCATATGCGAGGGATATCTTGACATTGATCAGATGCAGGAAAGGTTACTACTGTTCATTAACATACACACACTTTGGACATGTCCCCTGCATTTCCTGTATCTTTGCCCTCTGTCCCCTGCACTTTTCATTACATGACGCAGTTGACACTTGCGCTGGCAGCAGTGCTGTGAACTGTTGGTTTTAACTGAAGTACCACAAATTATGTACAGCAGCAAACCAACCAGCAAGAGGCTAAAAACCTGCATTCCTTCCTCAATACAAACTGTGTAAGATGTTCGTGAAATGGTGTCAAATTATTAAATGCTAATAAAGCTCTGTGAGCAAGAATGCTAACCTTATTGTTACCTCTGGCTGGCTAGCTTCATGCTAGCTTCATGCCACTCCTCCTTCATTTCTGTGCAGAGTTTTGACTGTTACTTTGCACTTATTTTTTAATCTGTAATGCTCCAATAGAAAGAGCATGGAGGAGAGGGTGGACCAGAATGCAACACTTGTGGTAATTCAGGGGCTTTACAGGTGAGGAGAGATTATAATTGGCTGAGAAAATGCATCTATAGCATAAAAGAGACTATGAGATTAATTTCCACAGCTATTTCACAATTACTACTATCAATTCTATTTAAGATTATTGCATTGCAGTTTGCATATTTTTTTTAATCTGCATGTTTGCAATAGACAGAGCAGGGAAAAGGCAGCTTGCAGCGAGAGATTATAACTAATGGCTATAGGTAAATTCTAATTAATTATAGGGAAATTGTAGATGCTTGAGGGTCATTCTGTGTCAACTCAACCAGAGCTTGGCAGCTCAAACTTTTGATTTTGATAGTATAAGATTTTGATCATTTTAAAGAACTTGAGTCGGTCCCCGTGTGCCTTATTGTGCCTGTTTGTGGTTATTTGGTTCTTAAGCTGCTAAGGAGAGGCTCAATAGAATATGAGAGGATGAAAAATCGCTCAATAAAAGTCAGCTTATTCCTGAACAATCTGCCCCCCTCACTTCTGAAATGATGGCTACGCCCCTGTATACACTATTCACATTGTTTTGATACATAGCTGGTTGAAAACTGCAAAAGTTTCCCTTCGAAATCAAGAAGGCCTAATATCCTTGTTGAAGCTATTGGGGGTCAAGACCCCAGTGTGGGAACTAGTAATGTACTGTATGTGTATGTACATGTACTGTGTGTTTATGTGGAGATTGAGCCTACAAGTCTTATGCACATTATTATCATTTTCACAAACATTTTTTTCTTGTGAAATAATCCTTATTTTGTACTATCACCTCTTCAGGTCTCTGGTTTACCTGTTCACAACTCATACAAAGACACAGTGAGACCTAGAAAGACATGGGTCCATTTTTAAGTCACAAACCAAAAACATCACAAACCACTGAACTACGCACAGTTCACAGCACAAATAAGATATACAAGCTCACAGTTTTACATTAGCATGACTCAAAGAAAGTATGGACCAAGACAGAGTATGACAAAGATACTATCTGTAATAGACCAGTAACACAGTCATTTCCAGTGTCCCTGCACAGTACACTATGAAGTTATTCATTTAAATCAATTATCTTGTACTGCCACCTGCTGGCACCTTGTGTGGAATATCTTCCACGCTGTCGTACATTGTGTGAAAGAAATATTACAGTTCTTTTTTAACTGCTTAGACACAATTACTGGAACAACTCACCATTTTCTCAAATCCCACCACACAATTTTAAGAACCCACACCCAACGATACAAACATTTAACTTCAAGGTCAAATTTAAACTTTGCCCTCAAACAACAAATACAAGCTATTAAAAACATAGACAACATGACTGTTTGTTACACACAGGAGAGAACGATTCAAAATACTGCCACCAAAATGTTCAGAACAACTTTTAAGACAAAAAATCTGGATCTTAATATAATCACAGCAAGGACTATCTACATGGCTTTTTAAGAAACAGTGAGGTGAGAGAAATTTAAAACTGTTTTGTACTATACTGTAAACCTCAGAGCAATGCTGTGTGGGAGAGAAATTTAGGACGATTCTAAGGGCTCATGACTGACAGAGGCCCTAAAAAAAAATTAGAACATTAAGACGTTTTTTTGTTTTTTTTTTCCAACGGAAAAATATTAACTTGTCACTATTAAGAGATGACTTTACTTAGAATGTGCAAACTAATATTCAGGGTTTCTAAACACCCACAGATCCTCTGTATTGGAGACAAAGAGAGAGAGGGGATGACATGCAGCAAAGGACCATGAGTTGGAATCAAACCCGCCATCGCTGCAGCGAGGACATAACCTTTGTACAAAGAGTCTGCTCTATCAGGTGAGCTGCTGGATGCCCCTCTATGAAGATGGATTGAAATGTGTTTATATTTCTGGTTGAAATACCAACCCAAACCCTTGCAGAGGTGATGTACAAAGCAGTTTTTGACACCCTGTTATCCTTTATTTAATATGCCTTTATTGTGTAATCTCGGGGAAGCACAGTAATCTAACAAAGAAGGTTATCCAAAAGGTCTAGTATTTCCCCCTCCCTCATGACTGCCATTACACTGAAAAGGCGTGGCTCATAGTCAATAAGCTAAATCAGTATGGCCTACTCTACATATAACTTTATTTATATAGGTGGTAGGCCATTCTGATAGACATTTGTACCTATCAGAATGACCTACTCTGCATTTAACTCTGTTTGTACAGGTGGTAGGCCATTTTGATAGATATTTTTCCCTGACACAATGACCAAATCATCATTGAACTCTTTTTAGAGAGGTGGTAGGCCAACCTGATAGATATTGGGAATTGACAGCTTGGTGGTTTAGGTGAAAGAGGAGAGACATGCGCTGTAGGATTGAAATTGTTTTTGCGGATGCATTATGTCTACTACCTCAGATGAAAACACTGAAAAGCAGTGTGCACGCTCTCATTTGATAACATGGGTGCTAAAATAAAAAACGACACGCTCGGCGCTGCTCATGCTCTGATGATGCACGCTGTGTGAAACAGGACTATGGCCCAGTTAAGTTTCTTTACTTTCTTATACATCACTCGGCTGATAGCCAGAATTTAAATACAGTGGGTAAATAACGTAATGCTACACACTTTTGTACAGTATGTGGCAATGTGCACTCTAAAGCTGTTGCAAAAATCAAGAAAAGAAGAAGAAGAAGAAGTGGTGGACATCCTTTCGCAGAGGCAAGAATTGCACTTTTTGACAGTTTTGCATTGGGTTCATATTTAAGCTCCAGAGATATTTGTTTGAAAATCCAGCCAAGACCTGTGCTTTTTAAGACCCTCTAGTATTTCCCCATCCCCCATGACTGCCATTACACTAAAAAGGCTTGGTTCATAGTCAATAAGCCAATCACATGAAAAATACACATTACTCTACATCCCCGCCAGGAAAGAGAAAAGCATCATGTGTGCTGAGGGTGTTTGATCAGACCCAATTTAATCTTGTGTATGTCATGGACATCCTTTTGCAGAGGCAATGTCATAGTCCATGATGTTTTACCAAGACGTGATTATTGCTGGTTAAAAACTTAACTCAATACCCTACCCAGATGACTTGAAATATAGTCAGCTCTGGCAATTATTGCTGGTCTCTAAGAAGACTTACCATCTTGTTCTGAGGTTAGAAACTGAGTTTTGCATGGACACATATGGGTTGGACTCTGTCCACTACTGTAGGTTGCATTCATGATTTAGGTATTCATTCTGTCTTTGGGCAAGCAAATCTGTTTTGTCCTGGTAGAAAAGATAGTTCTGCGTTCATTGTCCTCAGATGAAGATGCGATGTACTATATTTACACCATATGAACCCCAAAGCATGTATCTTTCTGTTATATATGGATAATTTTTAAAAATGCACCCTAATAGAATCTATATGGGTGAGTTATATAAAATTCATCCTCCCTATTGTCATAATTCCTGAAAATAGCAACGGTGACCATAACTATTTTTGAACCAGGCCCTGAACATATTTATTTCTGCGGCTAATTTTGCCATTTTGACATGGGTGTTTATGGGAATGGAGGCGCTCCTGGAGCCAGCCTCAAGTGGCCTTTCAAGGAATTGCATTTTTGACAGTTTCGCACTGGCTTTGTATTTAAGCCCCGGAGGATTAATCCCTGCTTGGAATTAAGTACTTCCAGGAGACTGGAAGTATTGCATTACTTTTCAATTCTGTGTTTTCGTGAAGTGGATTCTAGTTAGTCTTTCTCCGTTATGAGAAGATCCGAAGATCCAGCCAAGACCTGTGCTTTTTCAGGCCCTCTGGTATTTCCCCATCCCCCACGACTGCCATTTCACTGAAAAGTCTTGGTTCATAGTCAATGAACCAATCACATGCAAAATTAGCATTACTCTACATCCCTGTCAGGCAAGAGAAAAGCACCATGTGTGCTGAGGGTGTTTCATCAGACCCAATTTAATCTTGTTTATACATGGACATTTTTTTGCAGAGGCAATGTCATTGTCCATGAAGTTTTACTAAAATGTGATTACTGCTGGTTGAAAACTTAACCCAGTAACCCGCCTAGATGACCTGAAATCTAGCCAGCTCTGGCAAATTTTGGTCGGTCTCTGAGAAGGCTTACCATCTTGTGCTAAGGTTAAAGCAAATGGCACTGCAAATAATTCAAGTAGCAGGAAATGCACATATCATTGCCACTACCTCAAAATTGTAAACAGGGATTATGCCTTTAGTTTGAGCCTGTTTTCTGATCAGTTGAACACACAGGCACAGGCAAGCCGTCTGCTGTAATTGGTAAGTGAGGAAATGAAGGTGAGAGGGCAGGACAGTAACAGTGCACAGAGGAGATGCAAAGAGGAGCAACGGGAGAAGAGGCATGGAGCTGAAGAAATACTGAGAAACAGTTGATAGTCTGGTAAATGTTTGAGTCAACAGATGGTGGACAATTCTGTGCATTTGTTGCTTATTTATTGTTAATTAGTTGTGTGCAAATGTGCCAGTTGTAAGCTAAAGCTAACGGCGGTGAGTCGCCTGATGACGGGCGCCATGTTTGACTGGAGAGGACTGTTCGTTTTTTTTTCCTGAGGAGGATTCATTACAGATGGCAAATTCAACACTTTGAAACATTTCAATACTTTAAAACCATTGCCTTGAAACGTTTTGAAATGTTTCAAAACTGGTTTTCTCTACATTGGCATCTGCTGGTGGAAGCTTGCATTGCACCCATTTATTATTGTTTTTATTGTAAGCTCCCTTTTCCCCAGCCCAAAAGCGTGTATAGCTATAGATATATTGTTATATGTATCTATATAAATCCATGTATATACACTTATATATATAATAAGTGTGTGTGTGTGTATCTATTTATACATATTATTATATGTATATATGTATGTATTTATCCGTCAACAACAACTCAGCTCAATTTGCACAAATCTCCCTCTCTTTCCTTGCCTCAACACAACACAAACACCCACATTTCCCGCAGTCTTTTAAAACTCTCTGTCAGGGTTTGGTATGGATCTGTTATAAATCGGTTTGGTACTGAACACTTGACGTTTCGAAACCCGTCTCGAGCTACATGCTGAAGCCGGAAGTGACGAAATGTATCTAAACAGTTCAGTCTTGGAAGTTAAATTTGCCATCTCTAGGATTCATCTCCGCTGCTGGCTGGTTTCATCTGACTGTTTTTCCTGGACTAACGCCAAATTGTGAGTTGAACTCTCTGCATTTTCTTGCTCTGCTGTGGAAAATTATTTTACAAAGTGACTTTCAGGCCTGTGGCATGCCTAAAAGTCATCGTCTGCCAGAAACTGATTGCCGTCCGCATAATACCTTTAAAGGGCCAATGCAATGCATAAAATGCAATTTCTTATTTGCCAAAAAGTGATTGCAGCTCTTATCTTACCACTGAAAGGCTGTTTCTGCCTCAAAATGACTTGATTTCATTCATAGTGATTATATTTGACAGATTATAGAAAAAGATGTGAGAGACTTGTGATAATGTTAGCTGTACCTGCTAAGCAAAGCAGGCTAAAAGTCAGCTTGTTGCTTGAATGTTTTGTATTGGAGCCAAGCCTGTGTCTGGTGGTATTTTTCTGAAAAGCTGACGATACTGACCATACTTGCTCAGTAATGTGTTTTAACCCTTTTTATCATCACAATCAATAGCATAAGCAAGCTTTAAAACTTTAAGCCTCCTTAGTTTAGTTTAGCTTAGCTGAATTTAGGTTATCTTAAGTCAAGCTAATATCGATCACTCCCTGCTGTATGACTGCAACTTCCCAACCCCAAAACAGTTTGATGCCTAAAGTCAGTCAAGTCAGTTTTATAGAGCCCATTATCACTAAACATGGTTTGCCTCAGAGGGCTTTACAGTGTACGACATCCCTCTGCCCTTAGACCCTCACATCACCCAAGGAAAAACTCCCGAAAAAGAACCCCTGTAACGGGGAAAAAAAAGAGGAAGAAACCTCAGGAAGAGCGGTAGAGGATGATGAGGGATCCCTCTTCCAGGATGGACAGACGAGCAATAGATGTCGTAATAGCAAATGAAATACAATCATGGCAAAAAAGGAAAGAGAAAGAGAGAGGGGAGGAGAGGGGGAGAGAGGCACAGCAATAATAGAAACAGATGCATGTCATATTACAATAATGGTAGGTGTGAAATTAGTAATTGCTCTCTATGATGATGTTGAGGGAGATGATAACAGTCTCATGCATATGTTGAAAGGGAGTTGTCCAAAGGCAAGATCACAGCATCGGTGCAACCAGGACCAGACCACATTCAGGGCAAGCGAGGGGCACAGTATCAGTACAGCCACAGCACGAGCACAACCAAAGGCAGGATCACAGCATCAGCACAGCTATCACCACGGTCAGGCACAGTCAAGGTTACGGCCAGGATCCAGGAAAACTAGGAAACAAGGGAGCAGGAATGCTCCCGAGAGGCAACAGTGCAATTCAACAGACCCAGGCTCTGTAATCGCGAGCCCCAGGTAGTGAGAGTACCACATGGCTATCACAGAGCTAAGCTAAGCTTGCAAACGGCAATGCAGTTAACAGACATGCATAAAGGAAGCCACAATTATAAACAAAGAAAAGGCCTTAACAAAAACTAAATGATTATAAGATAAAACAACTACACATTTAAGTTAACAATTAAAACTTAATATGTTAAATAAAAAAGAAAACAATTAACAAAAAATGGATAAACTAAAATGAAAAATTGAAAAAAAAACACTAAAGCAAAAAAAACAGATAAATTCAAACTAAATATATTTATTAAAAAAAGATACATTAATAATCTTGAATGAAAAATTGTCAAAAAAATAATAATAAATCAATGAACTAAATCGAAACATCAAAAAAACCAAACAAAAATATCATAAACTAAAACTAAATGTTTTCAAACACCACAAAAACAATTTTTTTTTCTACGAAAATTAGACTCTACTACTAAATTCTATTAAAACTAGCAGGCAAACACGCTTTAAGAAGGGTAGAGGAATTACAGTGTATGATATATTGTCATTTTTACCTTGCACGCCCACCTCCAGTCCCCCAAATCCCTCAGTGCTCTCAGCACCAAGGGTGGAAGCTGCAATGTCCTCAGTCGAGATCATATCTTCTGGCCTTGATGTTCCCATTTCTGCTTAACTTTTACGCTGTGTGGTGAGCGGTCATTTATCCCTCCTTTTCACATCCTAGAACCTTTTTCTGCATTTCAAGGCGGTTCTGGAGGTTCCAGAAAATGATGAAACCTGCACCGCCACGTCCTCCCATGCCTGCTTCCTTCTTTATCTTTGCTGCTTTTGGTGAATTTCTGCTGCTTCTGTAAGTTATTTGCTCCCACGCCATCACCTCACACATATGCAGATCAGTTAGGTGGCCATGCACCACACTTTGCTCCCAGATCATCCACCATTCAATTAGCAAAATGGATTTGGGCACACCCTAAAAGGATTTGTGATTAAGACCATGTGCTATAGACTGTCTGAACAGAATGAATTGGATAAATTGAACTGAAAAGCTGAGACTCTTGAGTCCAGTTTTATTCATGTGGGATGATGTTAGCCCCCATATTAGCCATTTTATGTAGTGTGACCAGTTTTAAAAGCTTGACCTATTTATTTATTTTTTTTTTTTTAAAAAAAAGACTATTGTGACATCTAGGGTATTCAAACCAAATGAAACTTTACGGCCAACAAACGAGAGACCTTGTGCGTACAGAGGATGTAGGTCCTCCTCATACTGTCTTCTGTAAGAAATGTTAACTTCATCTTTCCCTGAATAAGAACAAAATATGTTTTTTTTGCCCACGACAGTGCACTAAAAGAGGTAATGAAAATGTTCCTATTTAGGAAAAAATGAATAAACAAACAAACAAAAAATGTTCCAATTGCAATAAAAAAAGTATTCGTTTATATAAAGGACATTTTTTGTGATTATTAGTTACCATGAATACCTGATGTATCAAATATGATACAAAATTATTTCTATACATGCATGTTTTTTTTTTCAAAAGTTCTCTTTACATTTTGTTAAAAAGACCCATAAACACTTCACTTTAAAAGGAAATTGAATTTTCTGGCAGTTATTTCATGGTTGAGGCTTTGCATGGCTGAAATGGGCCAAGGTTCATTAAAGCTGGATGCTACACTTTGCATAGTGCAACTCAGTATCTTTCAAACTCGAACCCACAACTTTTCAGAAACAGCTTTATTGGCCAAGTATGCTTAGACAAACAAGGAATTTGGTTTCAGTTACCTTTGCTCTCAATGTAAATGAATTAAACATTAAACATAAAAATAAATAAATAAATAACAATAACAGAAAAACATAGTTTAAAATGTGCGTATTTACAAGCCCTAATTAAACAATTTTAGCTAAGCAGCAGACTTTCCAATAAAAAAAGTTATCTAAAAGCCAAAACTGAGATAACTGCTGACATTATCACAACTCATTTCTCAGACATTCAAAAGTCTCTTCTCCAGGAAGAGAGTGAATAATAAAACTGTCCACAAGATGAGTAGCTGTCAACATGACATGGAAACTGAATACATGGTTAAAATCTTGAGGTGCCCCTTCAAGGCTTGTGTTTAGTGATACAACACTGATGTCAAAACTTCTTTGCATTCAAACATGAATCAAGACAAAAATAAGGTAACCTAAGTTTTTATTGAACCCCAGAGGTGAAATTTTGCATTTAAACCAACACAAGACAAGAATGTGTGGGTAATTCTATGGAGGTAGCTTTTTGAACAGCAATTTCATGTTTCATTTGTATTTTTTTTTAACAACTAAAACATGGTCACATAACAGTTAACCACTTACCATTATAAATCAACATAAATTACAGCTTAATGTATTTTAATATTTTTATTACATTATATTAAAAAATGCTTGTTCTGCCTTTTCGTCACTGGTGTTACCGATGTTTTAGATGATAATTCAGGCTTCCTGGGATGTAATTGGACTATTTCATTTGCATATATAATCAAAGAAAGAAAAGGGCAATGACATTATTAAGACATTTTTTAAAATGAGTAACAATTTAGTTTAAATATGTATGCGTACAGTATTATAATGTGATGTTTTTCAATTTCTGTCATTCACATTTTTACATAACTTTAGAATTAATTGGCATTGAGTCTTCAAATTTGAAATATCATATCCTTAAAATGTTTACTAATGAATATTGCAACAGTTAGTAGATACAAAAAACAAATAAACTGGACAACTCTGATGCCAGAACACCAATATGCCATACAGTAACACCAGTGATGCACAGTAACACCAGTGACACATTGTGAAGGAAATGGCACATCAGAAGATGTTTCAAACAGATGTTATCAATTCATTAGTATTTCACCTCAAATAATTTCACATTTAATGACTTGTTTTATTGTTTTATTTATTTATTTTTAGGCTGCGATGAAGCCTAAAAATATGTATTTCATAACACAATATGCAAACATAAAATTCATTCATTCATGAACTTAGGAACCTAGGAATGAGTATGAAAGAGATGGCTGACTGAACAAATAATTCAAAAAAACAAAATGTTGTAACAGGGGTGATGATGCACCCAAACAAGTGAACATATAAAACAGAACATTTGTAGTGTGTGAGTATTTGTGTGTGTGTGCTTAATATAGCGGTATGTGAGTATGATTGTGCATGTGTTCGGTATAGTGTGTGTTTGGTATAGCAATGTATGCATATATTTGTTGTGTGTGATATGTAAAACTGCCACTTTCACACATTCATGTGTTCCTCCAAGTACTTCCAGATGTTGTGGCAAATTTGAACGGACCTTTTCTTCACTGGCAGTGGCGCTGGCATCAGACAAACAATTTGCTCATCCCCATACCAGTTGATATCTTCTCTTGGGCTTGGCCAGAAAAACTTGTTTACTCCATTCTTGTGCATGCACTTCACCTTGATATTATGTTCTTCGACTTCCAGTATAATGCTAGGGTATGGTTGTTCATCGTAGCTCACAATGCACCACTGTCCACTGTGCTGAGACTCAATTGCATCTGGTCGAAGTGGAGCTGAACTATCCGGGTTGGTGACATCTAGTTGATGTGGAGGTGAAAGGTCATGGGCTGGCATTGTCGGGAGAGTGACTGTTTGGAGTCCATAACATGGGCAGTCCCACACACCTTGAGCTGCTTGACAGACACAGCTTATGTCTCTATATTTTAGGATGCCAGGTGTGGTGCTTAATACCTGGTGCATTCGCATGGTTCCTTTTATAGTTACCAGAGGTACCTCAGACATCTCCTGTGCCTTTCTCTCTATCTCTTCCTCACTGACATAATGCAACTGTATTTGACTGCCAGAGTTCTTCAACTCCTTGTAGAAAGACATTGCATCTGTTATGTCTCTCCCATGATGGACCAAAAGGTCAGCTGACCTCTTTAGCGAGCCCCCTACTCCATCCGGAGCACCCTTACCATGTGCGGCCTCAAAAAAATTCCACGTAGTGCTCTGGAAGCCCTTCTTGTACGGCTTAGTGCCGACCATGTAAAAGTTTCCCTTCTGTTTATATTGCGAGGTAGGGACATCACTAAAGAAGTGAATATGTTGCACTGCAGGGTACTGGTCTTTCACCATATTGAGGATGGGGTCCAGGTGAGCCCAGCTAGCTGCTGGATCGTGTCTCCTGCTTGGTGAGATGGTGCAGAAGGAGATGAAGGGTTCCTCTGCCACATAGAGGACACCAGTGTGGAGCGTCACCTGATTGTGTGACCCCCCAAAGTGAACTGACTGGATCTCTGACGCATATTTGCAAGTATAGTTCTCAATAAAATCTATATGGATCAGGCAGTCATTAGTCAGGTTTTCTCGGAGGGTCCGGTAGATACTGTACTGCCATCTGATGTTGAACAGATGTCTCCTGAATTTAAAGAGTCTATCTTCAAATTCGGTCATCAGATCGTCTTCTTTTAGGGTTATGTCTTTTTTTACAGTGATGAAGCTGCCTTTCACTTCTTCACCTGCTTTGTCTGTCTTCTCCAGGCACCACTGCGTGAGAGACACCTCTGTGTTGGACTGGGATCTGCCATCTCCTCAAGATTGTTTGATGCTAAAAGACCAAGTTTGTGCATTTTGTCCACAATGAACTGCAAGTTCTCGTGAGTCTTGCACTGGCATGTTTCTCTGTCTCTCTCCTTTGGTGTCACAACCCAGAATGGTTTCTCCCTGCAGAAGAAGGAATAGGAGACTTGCCCATGCTCAGCAACAAATCTCCTGTGGAGGTTTTTCCGGGTATCATAAAGCAGTCTGCGCTGTTTCTTGATTTTCCTCAGTGTGATGGTGTTTTTCTTGCCAGGAGTTTGCCTGCTCACGTCATCTCTAAGGTAGAACTGTTTTACAGCTTTCTGCTTTCCAGTTTGTTTGGCGGCAAGGGGCTCGTGGCTTCAAGGCCTTGTATGAAAAACCAATGCTCTGCTCACACAACTTAATGAATTTGTATTTCCTGATGAGCTTTCCTGATAGTATATTTACAAATGCCTTTTTGTCTTTGTTGGCTTTGGCTGCTTTGTACTTTGCTCTTAGCTCCCCCAAGAGAGCATATTGGAAGATGAGAGTTTTCCTAGGACTGCCTTGTAGTGTAGCTCTTGCCTTCTTTCTTGGGCTGTCAATGTCTCGACCTTTACCCTGCAAACGGTGCCAACGTTTTTTGTATTTGTCGTGTAGTCTTTTGTGCTTTTCCAACTTCTCTTGCAACTCCTGATATTTTCTTCGCCATTTCTGTCCTTCTCTCCTGTGCACTCTCCGCCCTTGGATTTGTTGTCTGTAACACAGAAAGATGGAATTCAATGTAATAGTACTAGATTTCTAGTATAGCCGGTGTCACTTGTTGAAACAATAATACATCCTATAGTCATGTGACAAATATTGTGTAGACCTTCGTTTGTTTGGTAGGTGTGTGTGTGTGTGTGTGTGTGTGTGTGTGTGTCAGCTTGCTGTCTTAATTTTCACTTTGAACTTCTGGGTTCACTGTCTGGAGTGGGTGGAGGGGTCAACAGAGTTTTTCCTGTTCTGACTTTCTCTCTGTGCTTTGCCTGCCTGACCCGCCATTTCCTCCGCTCTTGTCTTTTCTCCCTTTCTGTGAGGTCCTTCACTCTCTTTCTTTTTTGAGTTTCTATATCATTTAAGTAAGTTTGTTGCGCTGTCTGTAGAGTCTTTGCTTTTCAGCAGCACTCAACTTTGCCATATCTATACAAAGGAAAGTCATATGGTTACTACGGTGGCTGACAAGTGCAAACGCGCTGCATATACAGACAGGCGCAGCAAATACAGAAACGCGCTGCAAATACAGAAACGCGCTGCATATAAGAAAACAGATGCAAAAGGAAAACGCTGCAAATACAGAAACGTGCTGCAATTAGAGAAACGCGCTGCATATCGGAAAACAGATGCAAAACGAAAACGCTACAATTACAGAAACGCGCTGCAAATAAGAAAACAAATGCAAAAAGAAAACGCCGCATATTCAGTCATACAACAGAAGTGCTCCAGGCCTCTAGGGGCAGTGCTGAGCTTCCACCCGAGAGACAGACAGACAGACGCATCAACCTGTGGAGCAGATAGGTACATGAGCGGCAGAGATATTGGTGAGAGGAAAACTGGAGTCGGGAGAGGCAAATGAAAAAGTATGTATTCTTTTTCTTTTTCTTTCTTTCTTTCTTTTTTCCATATGTGGCCCTCATCTTTTACTGTATTATGAAAGTGCAGCTGATTTACACAATGTTAGCATGCTAGAGACTTGTAGTGCTAATGCTAGCTAACGTTACTGTAACTACCGTTACTTTCCAGGAGACCCCAGGGATTTGATTGCATTTAAGGTTAGATTATTTTCGACCTCGTCTCCACATATGATTGGATACTTTATTGATCAGTGATGGGATTTTGAATAAGAGGAAGGTGGGGAGGTGATGAAGAGGGAGAGAACAGAGTAAAACAAGAGTAGCATAAATTAAACACACACACACACACACACACGTCGTATTCCTCTAATGTAACATTTCTCTTTATTTAGTGATAATTGCTATTTATGTGATTTTTTGATTGAGTTTACTAAAGGGATTTACCATATCAATGTCTGTATTTCCAGGCTGCCATGTTTTGCCCTTTCTGTGGCCAACATTTACACACCGTTCGAGTGTTCTGTGGCTCATGTGGCAAAAATGTACAGTTTCTGGCAGAAGTGGGAGACAACAGTAAGTAGACTAAAAGTTGTATGTGTTTGTAGATTGTACAATAAAGGGTTCAACATACCCAGTTTGAATACTTATTACTGGCTAGATACAATAGTTTTCAGTACGGAGATCTACTTTTCCGAACATTTTTTAATGTATAATACAGAGATCATTATTATATTGTAGACTTACTCATTACAGACTTTTAACAGCTGGTATTATAAATCATTTGATATTAGTTCTTGGTTCATAGAATTAAACAATAAATCAGAAACAGATATTGAGAGAGCTGGGGGCAGGGAGAGTGTTTGTGAGTCCCCACTGTTTTTATGGTGTGAGGTTTTGGTCTTGATAGTCCAAAACCTTTTAACAGAGGGAAGGGGTTCTGACAGGTGGTGGCCAAGATAGGAGGGGTCTGTCTTCCTGCACTCTTTTGGTCCTCAATGATAAAAAATTAAGGTGAAATGATGAACAGCTGATGATGATGAAAGCGAGGACTTTCACCCAATGATGACAATTATATGCTAATAATAAATAACAACAATGATAATAATTAATAATCTAACATAATACATTCATAAAAATGCAACAAAAGTGCCAAACATAGGAAACAGACATGACATGACATTTATGTTAAAATCCTAAAAATAAGGTAAATCAAATAAATCAACCATAAAAACACTATATTTAAGTTTTTTTGAATGAATGTGGTTTTCATATGCTTTCATTTAGTCAAAAGGTGAGTGTCAACATTTTCTAAGACAGCTAGGCTGTCAATTTGTGCGTACGCATGGTCTGAGGAAGTTCTGAATTTGTTTGCAGAATATGAACAAATTCAGGTAAGAAAATATTGATGAATCCCAGATTTGTGTGTACGCATGGTTTAAGCATAAATCTGTGTGTACGCACTGTTTGTGAATGAGGCCCAATGTGTACAGGTCCTTAAGAGATGGCAGATTGCAGCTGAAGGTCTTCTCTGCTGACTGGATGATGTGCTGCAGCTTGTCTTTGCTGGAAAATGTTTATTTATTTTTTTCTCCCTGTGTTTGTCAGGGTCAGCATCGGACAGCCCCACAGAGGAGGATTTGATTCGGAAGTATTTCCATGATGTCTACAGCTACAACGAAATTTTGGATTTCCTGGCCACAAAACACAATGTTAAAATGAGCCTTCGCTCTCTAAAGCGTAAACTGGAACATTTGTCATTGTCCAGGCAAAAAAACTATACTCCTCTTGTTACTGTACGTGCTACCATACAAGAGGAAATGAAGGGACCAGGCCAACATTATGGCTACCGTCAGATGTGGCAGACATTGCGGCAGAAATATCCTCTAACTGTGAGAAGGGATGATGTAATGGCTCTGATGGGAGAGCTTGATCCCTCAGGAGTGCAACTGCGTGCAGGACGGAGATTTGTAAAAAGAGTGTACAGCTCCCGTGGACCAAACCATGTCTGGCATGTTGATGGCTATGACAAATTAAAACCATTCGGTTTGGCCATTAGTGGCTGTATAGATGGCTACTCCCGCAAAGTACTGTGGTTGTTGTGTGGACCGAGCAACAATGACCCTGTGGTCATTGCTCAAAACTATCTGCACTGTGTCTCAGAAGGTGGAATCATACCAATGCGGCTCCGCACGGACTGTGGCACTGAAAACGGCACAATGGCAGCAATCCATTGTGCCTTAAGATCATCACACACTGATGATTTTGCTGGGGCTGCCAGTCACATGTATGGTTCCTCAACAGCAAACCAGCGAATTGAAAGCTGGTGGTCATACTTCAGAAAGCACAGGTGTGGGCTTCAGCATTTTTAATCATTTTTAACGTGTTGGAACCCTGCTTTTCCTCCACTAAAATGTATTCACAGTGGTACATCTACAGTAGTGCGGTTGCAAGGGGTGGAAGTAATTAATTACAAATACTCATATTACTGTAATTAAGTAGTTTTTTGGGGTACTTGTACTTTTATGAGTAGATTTTCAAGTCTGTACTTTTACTTAAGTACTCATTAATCCATGTAATCTATTTAGTTACTTTTAAAATCATGGTTGAGTACTGACTACAATTTTAATTAATATCCTTTTACCTTTTATCTGCATTTCTGTAGCCAATGAGGTGATCTGATCACAAACTGACCAATGATCACAAACTGACCAATGAAAATCAGAATATGTGGATGAAAAACTAAACAAAACAAAACAAAAAAGGATGTCAGTGATTGAGCGTCAATTGATTTTACATTAAGAATTTAACCAGTTGAAATGTGCTTATGGATATAAAGTACATTATATTAAGTATATAATTAAGTATATAATATAATCAATAATCGTGGCAGTAACTGCACCTCATCTAACTTTGTTTGTCTGGTGGAGACATTTATTGAATACGGAAATAAAAACTTAAAATGAGAAAACAAACAAAAACATCAATCAAAATGAGGGAAAAAACACTTGTTTTGTGTCTTATCAATTATTAATGATTAATTGATTGTTAGCATTATTGATAATGTAAAATACACAAAGTTTGTAACCCTGGTCTGGAGAGGTCATGGTGACATCATCGGTTAAAAGTAACTAATACTCTGAGCAATTTTTTGATGAATACTTTTTACTTATTCTTAAGTATTTTTCTAACACCAGTACTTTTACTCGTAATTGAGTAATATTTTAGCAATGTAACAGTACTTGTACTTGAGTACAGATTTTCAGTATTCTTTTCACCACTGGTGGTTGCCAATGCTGGGGCATTTATTTCCTCTCCACTGATTTGATCAGAATAAGCAGTTAAACCAACACTAAGTAACTTTTCAGCCTTCATAAAATATTTTCATAACTTTTGTGATGAAACATCGACTTACAACTAGTTGAATGACACCTCTGTCATGGCCTGAGGGGGTCTGTATCACTTTCACTGGCACTAAGCAACTTTGAGGAGGTTGGTAGGAACCCTGCCACACAAAAAAACTACAAATGTGCTGACTGCTTTACAGCATATGTCAGATTCATTACCTCATCGCTATTCATCCTTCATACAGCCACTGGAAACAGAAATATAGTTCAGTCCAACTGCAGGCGACCGGGAGATCAGGATTTTACAACGCTATACACTGGTCCTCAAGGGAAATGTAGTCTTCCTTCAGGCAGAACACTATCGCTTTTGTCCACCGGCGCCGCCATAATCAACAAAAACTGAAAGTTCTTAAGTGTTGCTTTAAAGCACAGATGGACCCTGTTTATTCAGGATATACTTTTTGTGGCATTGGAGGTTTACAGTTGTTTAATGATGATCATTGAAATGTCAGTTGTGAATGCTATTACATGGAAATGCATCACCTAAAACAATCTACAGCTCTAACTTCTGTGTCTGCGTACAGGTCTCAATTCTGGATGGACCTGATGAATGACCTGAGGGAGAGACATTTCTTTAGTGGCAGTCATGAGCACACATGCCTAATGCGGTTTGTGTTCATGGACGTGCTACAGAGGGACCTTGATGAATGCAGGGAAAAATGGAACACACATACCATCAGACCTGTTAAACAGTCTCGTTGTCCATCTGGCAAACCAAATGTCATGTACGACCTGCCTCACAGGTTTGTTTCTATCAATGTTTTTTTTTTTTTAACATTTTTACAAGATTTACTTTGAGAAATGCAAAAAAGGGGTGTAGCTTTCAAAGATTCTGTCATAATCTATTCACCCCATGTCAGCCATGACTCTAATAATCTCCACAAATCTTAAGTGTGACAAAAAAAAATTTATTTACACACTTGTTACAAAGAACTGCTACACAAATTTTCAAGTACAACCACAGTATATATTTGCCGCCCATTTGCCTAGAATTACAGCATGCCAGTTGGCTGAAAACAAATGCAAATGTAAATTAGAACTGCTGTGCATTTTTTACTCCCAGGTTTGGTGGAACGAACTGTGGGTTCCCGGTCTCACAGGAGGAATTGGGCCAGTTTATGGTTGTGTCATCCTACAGTCCATGTGGAGATGAACATCTCCAGGCACACTTTGAGGACCTTCAGAGACGGAGTGGTCTGATGCAGCCATTAACCTGGGAGTCCTGTGTGGAAAACTATATCAGACTGAAGAACATGGCTGATATGTAATGAAATGTGAGTCAAACTTTCACAGAACAAGTTTGAAAATGGAGGTAGTAACTGCCTTAATAGGTCAATGTCACAATTTGTGCTTTCTGATACTATCTTTACACTTAGTAGAGTCCAAAACCAGATGAGTTTTGTATTCCAAAGTCCATGTCACTTTGAAACTTTTCATAAGTCTTGGACATTGGTATTTTTATTGTGTTTGCACAGGTGCTGCTGACTGGGAAGCGAGATGTCTCTTGAAACATCAGTTTGGGTCGTGGCTGAAGTCCTGCAGGAGGCAGTGTGTTTAATCCTGTGGCAAACATCAAGATGTCCTGGAGGGAGAGTCCCCAGTTTTTCTGAAAGCAGAAGCATTGGTTTTAGTTATTAAATGTATTTCAATACATCTTCCATCAATAGAAGATGATATCAAGATGAGAATATTTGTTCTGATAAAAATAAACCTTCTGTTTCGAGAAGATAATCTCTCCAGAATCCCAGTACTCTGGTTTCTTCCTGTCGTCTTGTGCTGCCTTTTTCACTGAGCTGGACCTCAAAGATTTCTTCCAGTGTTGCAGATGTCAGCTGTTCCTCATTTGAGCACATAAAGGCCCTGAATATGGATGCATGCTGCTCCAAAGCATGAATGACATCCAGTGTTGAAAGCCCATCCTTGAATCTAGAAAACATTTAGAGCAATCATTGCATCTAAGATGCTAACAACAATGGCAGCATCTTAAAAGAGCAGGCCAACCAGTCATACTTTACCCTAATTTAAACCAGTCAACATTAACATGCAGTCAAATGAAAATCCAACAATTGCTACATTTTTATTATTGTTATTACCAATCTGTAGTGTCAAGTAATGTTACATGTTTACCCCTTTGGCAAAGACAAAGATGATATATTAAATGATGTCAATAACTTGAGTGAAGCAAACTCAACTGAAAATGAAATTCTTTTAAGAAATACAGGATTTTCAAACACTGACAAATTCACCCCTCAGATGCAACCGCACTCCTGTAAACCCTCAATCACCTTGGTATTACAACTGGTCACAGCATGCTTGCTTTTTTCAATATAAATTCACATACATACTGCAGGTGTCAGAGTTGAGACCTGTCAACTATGCATTCTATGAGGTTGCCATTTTCTGAACCCTTAGAGAAACATCAGCTCTTCATTCATCTACACATTGCTTTAGCATTTTAATTTTAATGTTTGACTTGAAAAGAACTGAATAAATATCTTCAACTTAAGTCAAATTAGGCAAACACGTCACCTTTGTATTGAGAAGTGGTTGTGGTAAAAGAAGTACCACTGCATGAAGTCCTTTATGATGTTCCGAAAGCAACCTGCGGTCTGCAACAAGCTGGAATGTCTGTCAATCAACGCATGTAGTTCATCCAGTGTAGCTGCGTTGGATATCTACAGTAGACAATAATCACCATAAACAAAGGCAAACTCCCATATGAAGAAGGAGGAAATAAGTTATCTAAAAAAAACAACAATATATTTAATGCTTGGTTATCAGATTTTTAATACTTAAAAATAGAATTGTCATTCAGAAATACACTTTAAATTTAAAAATTGCTGATAAGAAAATATAAAAATTGGGTTTCAGCTCGTTATTTCATGGTTGAATAAGCCAACTGCAAGTTGTAATCAAATATAAATGAGCAACAAAATCATCAAAAACAAATATGAACACAGCACAGACACTAAAACCAGATTGGAAAATGTCATGGATGTCATGGATGAAATGGGAGAGCAGCTGACAGAGAGCAACCTTTTCAAGGACTATGGATATAAATGAGAGTTTAAAAATAGGGTTTAAATTGTTTGGAAGTCCTCTCCTGGAACTAAGGAGAGGACTGCCTTCTGTATGTTTGAAACAAGATGGAACAGTGCCTGAGGCAAAAGAGTTACTAATAAGGAGATTACAGGGACCTTGACTCCAAAACTTGTTTCAAGAAGACATAATATTATGGTAGCAGGTTGTATTTTCATATGAGAAACACTGGTTATTAGGTGAGAGAGAGAAATGGGTTTGACATGATTAGCACAGTGGAGTTAACCAGTGTCTAATGCGGGCAGGATGAGATGAGTGATGTCATAGTAAGAATTTCACAGACCAAAAAAAAAAAAAGCCAGAAATTCTTCACAGGTTACTGTGTGAAGGGCAGAGGATAATGTTAAGAATAATGTTAATGGTATGAAATCGGACCTTGGAATTATGGCAGTGTTTGGTAATAATATCAATTAAAGGAATAGTTGACCAAAAATGTTAGGATGTACTTGCCCTCCCATCCCTCAAAACGCAGGTTAACACTGTATATCAATATAACATGTGACAAGCTGATTTGATTTGAACTAAGCTGATACTGTGATGTGACTAAATGAGCTCTGTCAATATGCCAACTTACTTCAAGCAGGGAAGCTCTCATGGTGTCATCATTTATATCTTCAATCTTGGCCTCAATGTCAGTGTTTGTTCTTCCTGTGAGGTGCTGGTAGAGCATCTCTGACAAGAACCGAGGACCTGGACCACCATGAACTATAGAAGTTGCAATCATTCTCCCAGCATGAAAGTATTCATCATCTCTTGCAGCTGTTGATATTGTTTGTACAATTAGTACCACATTAACCAACAGTTGCCACATTATCATTAAGAAGCAAGAAATGTAAGAGCATTATTTCATTTTCACTTGAATCCAGCTGCTCCTGCATTTCCAGCATGAAGCACAAGATGTACTTGTTGAAATGTAATGTTCTTATTAATTTTTGAGCAGAAACAAGAATAGGTGTTAAAAATTTGGAAACATCCCTCCTAATAACATCATTACCTGCACTGTCAAATGTGAGAAATTTCCTGTCGTCTGGCCCATCAAAGATTCTTCGCGTTCTCAGGCAGTTCATTAGGAGGGTCAGGAACTCGCACTTGGGACCACCAGTGTCCAGTCCATCCTCAGCTCGCCCCTCATCATCTGTGAACTTCACTAATATCTCATGAGACGGGTCAAATGAAGAACGCTTGAAGCCACGGAGAGCTCCATCCCACACATTGGCTCTATTAATATTGAACTTGTTGTAAGATGTTTTTGTGATCTTTGTTGAGAGTTCTGAAACAATGTCTGCAGCGGTCAAGTACTCCTTGCTGTAAAAGAAGATGAGGTGCACTGTCACTCCAAGTAATAAAAGCACAAATAACATTCGGAAAAATATTAATTAGTAGTAATTCATACCTTTCCTCTGCAGTGTGTTCCATGTGTTCCTCTGGCTCTGACTCGCTGTCAATAATGACTGGTGCATATAAATTTGTGTAGTTGCTGCAGTGAGAGGACAATTGAGTAAATATTTTCAAATGCATAATATATGGTTCAAATTCATATCTAAAAAAAATATGTCAATCTCCTTCCTGTTTCTTTGAAAAAGAAAAGTTTAAAACAGACAATACTAGCAGGTCAGGCATATTACTGCACACTGCTCATAAACATTTGACAGAGTTGCAAGAAATAATGATTAAACAACCCAAAATGTTTGTGGGAGTTTTTCCTTGTCTTCACTGACAGTGTAAGTTGGGTCTGTCATTTGAAAATGTATAAAAATGTGCTTCTTAAACTTCTTGATGCTATAACAATTGTGACTGGGGGCTATACAAGGTGGACACCACAAAAACAGTAGCATAAGTAGTATATATTATAGTATTATTATAGCATTATAGAGCTTTAATTTTGAACATATGGTACAAAATTTTCAATATTTAGTTATTGTCTTGACTCATAGTTAATTCACATTGACACTATCACAAAAATGAAAAAAAAAATCCATGGACATATGTTTCCTGACCCACATCTTTTTTTATCAATAGTTTCCAAAAATCTATTCAGCAAATCTGTAAATGTTGCAACTGTCAACACAGCTTACCTGTAGAAGTTGCTCTGAACCTTGGTGGATGTGACCTGTTCCTGAACCTCTTCAGTTTGTCCTCCATCCTAGTTTCACAGGAGAAATTACTGCGGTTAATCCAATGACAGTGCCATTAGCTTAGCAACTAAAATAGTACACATCATGTGTAGGTTGGCTTGGTGAATTAATGAAAATATTTACAGGAATTTCATGATTTCATGTTCACACATTCAATACTGCAGACCTAGAATTTTCTTACTTGATCAGATGCTGGTTGTGTGTGTCTGAAAGGTCTGTAAATAACCAAAAAATAAATAAATAAATAATTAACTTCTGTACTGTGGATACATTGTGCTGCTTGGGCAACTAAATATCATGTTGACTATGATGTATTTTACCCATGCAAAATGTTCTCCATTTTTGGAGTGCTCACTTCATCTGGATCGTCCCACACCTGCATAAACACACATATGACAGATTAGATTGAATAAAAATATGATCAATTCACTTGACTTACGGAGGAGTGTTGTGATAGATGCAAACTGACCACAGTGTCAGAAAGTGGACTCTCTGCAGATGGCAAATTAACATGGACCACACTGTCATCTTCACTTGAGGACTGTCCACTGTAACCTTTGAAAAACAAAAATTGCTTAAATCTTCAATTTCTATCCATCAAAAATGTTTAAATTGAAACTCATTTGGTGAAATGGTAAAATCAAGTGGTAACTGTACATTACAGTGTTCACTATTATTTCCCCTCTCATCTTAGAACTTTTTGCTGTAGCACAACAAACCAACAAAGTGGTGAGAATCACAGCTGCATTGGAAATACAAGCCTAACGTGGGAATTCCTGTTTAGTTTGAAAGGAATGAACTGTTTGGATGGTTTTTTTTTTTCTGATATTTCAATTGTGTCACTTCTGCCACCAGTCATACCAGACCATTTGATTACACTCAAGTCAAAGCAGGAATTGTATTGAATCATGTGTGGAACTGATCTTGAACAGAACATCAGATGTAGATGAAAAAACTGTGATATTTAAATCTATAATATAATACAGAGTGGAGCTTAAAACAAGGTAGAAAATATGTCAGACACACTTACAACTGTTTGCATAGTCCTCAGCAGTGCAAGTGTACAATGTAATTCTCTGGTAGGCCTTTCCAACTGCCTGGATCAGACAGAGGTTGAACTGAGGGGCTGCATAAAGATCCAGTACAAGACAAAAA